>NC_091435.1:134041544-134284044 GCF_964237555.1 Oryctolagus cuniculus | reverse complement strand
ATTATATGAACAGGCTTTAACCAGAAGAAACTGGATTTATTGTGCCACTTTGTTTAAATAGAAATTCCATTATTCTGTTCTGTAGGAAATGCCTCAGCCCCATGCTAAGCAAATGAGAGTACTGCTTTAGAATTTGGAAATGATCCCTCTCCAGAGTTATCCTGAATTGCCCAAATAGACCAAAAACTGCCTATGTGTCTCTCTCCTGAGAAGAGCCAAAAAGAGGCTTATGGCTCTGTGCCTCACGGGCACTCGATGACATTATCATAAGGATCATTTTTCTGTTGCCCAGATGTGTCCATCAGGAAAGACCATGACTGCAGCTTCCATGCTGAGAACAACTGAAATCAGAGAGGCTTGATGTCCAGTATTCAAATCACTGCAAAACTCTTTCTAACCCGAGACACTTACCTTCCCAAACAGATAAAAGGAATCAGAGGCAACTGAGTTTAGATCGAGTCTTCTCCTGGCTTCCTCAATGACCTGACATCTCTATGAGGCACCTGCCATAAAACTTAAAGGCTACCGAGGGGCTACCCTTTGATGTCATTTAATGACAGCAGAATGGCCTTTGATGTGGTCCTCTGGCACACGTTTTAGTTTGCAAACTGAAACACAATTTAATAGCAAACAATTTCTGCACCCAGTCAAGGTAATATTGATGCTGCTCACATCATCTAGAGCACATGTTTACAACCAAGAAAGTGGAAGACACTTGATATGTGGAAGAAACATGCAAGAATTTATTTGTAACTGATTGAATATTATAAATATCCAAATGTATCATACAAATGTTTGTGTAAATTTCACATTCGTTAGCATGCTTTTCTAAAATGAGTGTAATAGCAATAATAACAAGGTGCTAGTCTTCTCAGATAAATACAGCCAACTTAGAAGTTAAGTCTGCAGAAAAGAAGGAAAAGTGTTGTCTCAGTTACTGAATGTTTGATTCACTGTTTTCCAGTATAATTACAGATATATGTTTGGCTGAAGTACTGTTTTTTTAATTGCTCATATATTCCAATATCAATTGTTTCTTATTCTCAAATTCTAGAAATACTATTTGCAGCATAAAGGCAATCAGTTCTTCTCCACACTTTTGGACAAATTAGTGATTTTTTTCTTTTCTGAAGTTCAAATTAGCATATGTGGAATTTTTCCTATGCTATTATCAGAAGAAAAGGAAAGGAAATAATGCTCTCAGTGTCCACAGCTGGCAAATTTCTAGCTGCATTACACCAATGCTTATAGATGACCTAAGCCCATTTCCAGCTTATCAGGTAAAATTAGAACTATCATCTATTGGAGAACTGTATCTACATTATTTAAATAGTAATCAAATAATAAAGGAAAATTACACGTAATTAGTCCTTTAATTCATTTGCTATTTCATAGAAACTTACTACAATATTCTTGGTTTATGGCAATTGCTTTAATACTAAGAAAGTCTGTTGTGTTTAATTTTAAATGGTGTTGTGTAAATTAGCTCAGTATCCCATAATATTTGTAAAGTGTTAGAACTATGAAATTCTGTGCTCTTTACTGTCAATGTGAAATTGTATTCTCAAGGTATTATTCGTATAAATTTCAGACTAGTGTGTCCTTCCAAGGAGGTATTTATTTGGTGGGGAGGGCAAGTCAAATATATTTATAATTTTGTATTACATGAACAGATTTTAATTTTCATAACAAATTCCTGAAAGTTTCACCACCAGAGTAATTGTGTTAATAGTCATGCAACAGGGCTTTTATAAGTGCTTATATGGCCCACAGAAGTACGCCAACCTTTTAAAAGTCCCACAGATTGTTGCCGTCTTCAGAAAAATAATGGAAGGAATATAGAAACAACCTCTACCTTCTCATTGAAAATACACAGACTTAACTACATGTGTTTTTACATAAGGATTTCTTCAAAATGTTGGAGAAAAATTGAATTAAAAGATGTTTATTTTGTTGCAAAAAAATCTTGAAATTCATGCAAATGAGGGTCTACAAAAAGTTCTTGAAAATGTATAGTACGATAAAAGCTATGCATGAATCTCAAAATTTTTTAACCCAAATAAACTCATTTTTAATTCCATTTTTTCTGTGAACTTTTTGAAGTATCTCTGTGTGTTTGTGCACATGTGTGTGAATGTAAAGACATTTTTTATTCTGTAAAGCTTCAAAATGCCTATAAAATGATTTCTATCTATATAATTTATAGATTGGGTGAGTATTGTGGCACAGCACGTTAAGCCACGCTGGGGATGATTATGTCCCGTATCGAAGTACCTGTTTCTGTCCAGCTTCCTATTAATGTGTTTGGGAAGCAATAGATGATGGCCCAAGTACTTGGGTTCCTGCACCCATGTGGAAAACCCAGATGAACTTCCTGGCTCCTGGCTTTGACCTGCCCCAGCCCTGGCTACTGCACGCATTTGGGGATTTGGGGTATGATGGAAGATTCTCTCTCTCCCTCTCTCTCTCTCCCCCTTCCCCCTCTTTTTCCCTCTTTCTCCTTCTCTCTCTCTCTTTCTCCCTCTCTCACTCTGCCTTGCAAATAAAATAAATATGCCTTAATGAATAACTTACAGAAACATCAACAAACCAGATATTTTAAGCTCTAAGTTTATTGTTTTTAAAGAAAAAAAAAGTCGGGGCCAGAGCTGTGACATAGCAGGTAAAACCATTGGATGGAAGACCTCTCTCTCTCTCTCCTTCTCTCTCTCTCTCTCTCTAGCTCTGCCTTTCAAGTAAATAAATCCTTTAAAAAAAAGAAAAATGTAGATAGTAATGCTTAATATTCCTTTCATCATTTAAAATATCTTAGAGTTTTCAACTATCTAGAAAGAAATATACAAGCCTACATAACATATATTTAACATACAGAACTATCATTTATAGCTCATACAAAATACACCTATCATTTATAGCTCAATTTGTTACATATCAGCCATGACCAACAAAACAGCCTTTATTCTTCTAACAGGTTACAAATGCATATAAGAGTGCAAAGCTTTAGAAGACAGGTAAACACACTTAGTGAAGTTTGACAACAGAGGGCTCTTGCAGTTTAAAATCTGACAATAAAACCAGCATTGTTTTCTGTAGTCACGTGTTTACAGAACATGGACAAGTGTGGCTATCCCTCTCTCCCTCACCAACTCTACCACCACAACAGGAGTAGTTAGGAAGAATTCCTTTGCTTCATAAATTTCAAAGGTATGCTTTGAGCAAAACTCAAAACTTCTTTATCACTTCAGAATTTTTCTTAGAAAGTGAAAGTTTGATTCATATATTATCAAAATTATTAATAACTTCACATTTCTATTTCTCATATTTTTATCACAAGGTGCAAATTAGAAAGAAATAGCTATAGTGGTTCACTATACTATTTTTTTTTGACAGGCAGAGTGAACATTGAGAGAGAGAGACAGAGAGAAAGGTCTTCCTTTGCCATTGATTCACCCTCCAATGGCCGCCACGGCCGGCGCACTGCGGCCGGCGCACTGCAGCCGGTGCACCACGCTGATCCGAAGGCAGGAGCCAGGTGCTTCTCCTGGTCTCCCATGGGGTGCAGGGCCCAAGCACTTGGGCCATCCTCCACTGCACTCCCTGGCCACAGCAGAGAGCTGTCCTGGAAGAGGGGCAACCGGGACAGAATCCGGCGCCCCGACCGGGACTAGAACCTGGTGTGCCGGCGCCGCAAGGCGGAGGATTAGCCTAGTGAGCCGTGGCGCCGGCCTCACTATACTATTACAATTTTACTGGGAGTAATAGTTTCCTTTTTATTTTTAATTTTTTCTTTTTGACAGATAGAGTTAGTGAGAAAGAGAGACAGAGAGAAAGGTCTTCCTTCCATTGGTTCACCCCCCAAATGGCCACCACGGCCGGAGCTGGACTGGAAAAGGAGCAGCCGGGACTAGAACCCGGTGCCCATATGGGATACTGGCACTGCAGGCCGAGGATAAGCCAAGTGAGCCACGGCGCCGGCCCCATCTTTTTTTTTTTTTTTTTTTTTAAGATTTATTCGAAAGATAGTTACAGAGAGAGGTAGAGCCAGAGAGAGAGAGCTCTTGCATTCCGCTGCTTCACTCCCCTAATGACTGCCAAAGCTGAGCTGATCCAAAGCCAGGAGCCAGGAGCTTCTTCTGGGTCTCCCATGCGGCTGCAGGGGCCCAAGCACTTGGGCTACCTTCTACTGTTTTTCCAGGCCATAGCAGAGAGCTGGATAGGAAGTGGAGCAACCGGGACTCTAGCTGGCGCCCATATGGGAAGCTGGTGCTGCAAGCTGGGGCTTTAACCCACTGTGCCACATTGCTGACCCCAGTAGTTTCCTTTTTAAGAGATATACTATTGGGGAAGGCATTGTGGCTCAAATGATTAAGCTATCTTGAGATACCCACATCCATGTTGGGGTGCTTATAGGAGACCTGGCTACTTGATTTCCAATACAGCTTCCTGATAATGCATCCTGGGAGGCAGCAGGTGACAGATCAAGTTCTTGGGCCCCTGGCACCTCCATACGAGAAATGGATGGAGTTTTGGGCTCTTATCTACTGCTTGGCCTAGCCTTGGTTGTAGGAATTTAAGTAGCGAACCACTATGTGGAAGGTCCATCTCTCTCTCTCCCCACCACCCTCCCTGTGTGTGTGCGTGTGTCTGTGCATGTGTGTTGTTCTACTTCTCAGGTAGCTAAAAAATACACATTTTTATGAAAAAAAGAAAAGCAATTCTTAAAGAAAGAAATATTTTAGAAGATTTATTTACTTATTTGAAAGGCTGAATTACAGAGAGAGAAAGAGAGAAATCTCCCATCCAATGGATCACTCTCCAAATGGCCACAATGGCCAGGATTTCCTGGCCACGCCGAAGCTAAGAGCCTGGGACTCCATTCACATCTCTCACATGGTTGCAGGGCCCCAAGCACTTGGGCCACCTTCTGCTGCTTTCCCTGGTACATTATCACAGAGCTGGATGGGAAATGGAGCAGCCAGGAGTCTAACTAGTGACCATATGGGATGCCGGCATCATTGGCAGCTACTTAACCAGCTGCGCCACAGAGCTGGCCTTGAGATACAATATTGAAACTGTCAATATCTGCCGAGATTCCAAAATCTTATGTAGGCCATTTTGCATAATGTTCACTAGCCAAGTTTAATAATCAAAGTGACATACCTCAAAATTTGTATTCTGTAGTTTGGGAGTGAAGTATAAATTCAAGTCACAGAATTCCAACTATCATTTCAGACAAAAAAAATACTTCACAGCTTTGTAGGTAGCATTACAAATTATACTGCTGTGCAACTAAATTAAGTTTATTTCATCAGGATGTAATATACATGCTCTGATCATGGAGTGATTAAAATGTCTTCTCCAAGACTTACAACCCAACAAACAGACACACTCCCTGGTCCTCATGAAATCGCTCATGAGAGAACAGTAAAAGTAGTAAGCTTTGCAGAGCACTCACTATATGCCAACTACTATGCTAAGAGCGAAAGACGTTAACTTATTTCATCTTCACTCCTGCTTACACAATTCATTTCAACTTTGTGCAATAGGTGGAATAATTACCCATTACCCAGAGGAAAAATGGAGGCATAGAGAGAGATTAAGTATGTTAGCCTAGGTCACACAGTCAGTATGCAAAAGTACCATTAAGACACTCATAATTTGACTTTTGGAATCAGAAAAAAAAAAACAACAGAAATTCTAAGTGGCTGTACAACTATACTCTTCCAGCTTCAGTGTCCTAAGGAAAAGAGATAAACCTTGCCACAAAAGAAAAATGAACAAGAGGTGGCCGGTGAGTCTGAACTGAGGGAAGATGGCTTCCCAGTGATCCAGGAGGGCTGGGGGCCCTCTTTCTTAAAGGAAAATGATCACGGGGTTTTGCACCTCCATGATGTATGAGCATGCTCTCCAACCATGGGGAGACACTGTGAGTGAAGAGAGGGTGCACGCAGCAGGTCACCCAGGGGACGCGAGCACTGGAAGATTGGCCCATCTCAGTGTGAAGCCCAAGAAGCTGGAGCCACATGGACAAGCAGAGGGACAACGGCATACAAGAGACATTATGTAAGGAAAATGAACCCATTCAACAAAGGAAGGGAAAAGAGGCAAACTTGTAAAGATATACACTACTGTAACATATCTGCAATTGTTGGGCATTAATATAAAGGAGACAGAAGCTGTAAAACCACTAGCCTCAAAACTCAGAGGAAAATAAATGAGGGCCAAAGGAATAGAAGGGAATACGAAAACAGCGGATGGAGAGAGCAGAAAGCAACAATGTGGCTATCATCCAAACATTTATCCATTTCCCATGTGAGGACCAGTAATTTGGTCAGAGAAAGGGTTACCCTGGATAATCTATAATTAATTGCAGTGTTTGAATTCATGTTTAGTAAATGGAGTAAAGAATTTTTCCACTGAGTCATTAGCGTGTTCTCTAGACAATCCCTTTTTAATTACAAGTTTAAGAACCTTAATAAGGAGTTTGTCATGTTCAAATAGTTAAATACAGCTGGACCCTAACTGGCCACTGCGCAGGTGTGCAGGCAAAGATGACGTCATCCAGATTGCCTACTTCTCCCAGACTGATGGGAAAAGATGAAAGGGACCAAATGCTGCCAACGCTCTTGGTGCTTCATGGCTTTGTTGGTTAAATTATCAAGAAACCTATTCTTTGACTATTCTCCATTGAGTATCAGAGTACCTGGTGTGTGCTCTATGATACAGTCATAACACAGTCAGTATGCTGATTCCAATTAAGTAAACAGTTTATGGAATATTGAGGTAAGTTTATTGTTTGAGCTTATATTCCTTTGAGCATTTTCCTTTCCCCATATCTATTTGTTTTTATTTTCCACGGTTTCTCTTTGTCAGGCCCTTTTCATTTTTCTCACTCTTAAGGGTCTCTCTGCTTTTGAAATGGCTCCTATCAGCCTGACAGCCCCCCTCTCTGCTCACCTATGTCAATCAAAATGTAGTTTTCCACCATAAATTCTAAAACTGAGTGATGCCACAAGGTCCCCTGGAGTAAAATATATATACTTTTCTATTATTCTACTTTTTTGTTTTAAATGCTTTATTTTTTGAAAGCTCCAGACTGATATAGGTAAGTTCAGCTTTTCTTTCCTGTTCAGATATACATATAGAAGTATTTAGTATAGTCTCTGTATAGGAATCTGCTAATGTGAAAATATATTTGGGTCCTACCCAATTACAGTGTTAAATACTACATTTTTATTTTAGAAAAAGCAAACCAATAGATGTGAATACAAACAAAGGGTATCATCTCCATAAAATTCATTCTATTTGCATTCTGCCCCCATGTAGTCCTCATTATCTCCTTTAAGTGATACCCATAGCCTTGTACTAATTTTTCCAAATTTATAAAGGAATTGTCATTTCTTTCCACTATATTTGATTCTGATATCTTAGTTGCCCCTAATACTTTCCAATGAAAGACCAAAAGTCATAGTTCTGTTATGCCGTCTTTGACACAGTTGACATTACAGTTAATGTCCTTTGTCTAAATTGTTCATCATTATCCCCTAAGTCTTCGTTGGTGTTGCTGTTTAGAATTATATTTTTCAATTCTCTTGAATATATAATATGTTAATATTATTTTCTGAGATTCTCATTATTTCTAGCATTGCATTCAGAGTAAACAATGTATATTCCATTATTTTAAAAATTGCTTTTAAACTATTTTAGGAAACTATGAATAGTTAGATGACTATAATGTATTGATTCTGAGTTTCTTTATCATTCTGGACAAATTAGTGTAAATATTGACATTGGACCCACATTAAAGGAAATTAAATTATTTCAAAAACCATGTTTTTAAATTCTAAGAAAATTGAGTTAACACATACAAATTTTTAAGTGCAAAAACAAAAAGGCTGAAGTTTACCCCTGAAAAAGAGACTTGAAGCGTAAAACTTAGAAGTCTTATGAAGGAAATTTTAGATTCATACGTTCTTCATTCTATTTTGCTGCAATGTTTTCAGAAGAGGAAGAGCCAATCAGTGATGGGACTCATAAAAGCTTATTTCTTGTGGTTACTTCTCTGCTTTTTCCCTAGGTCCAAACAGTAAAAATGTTTGCGGAATTAAATACTATATATAACTTGAATATTAAAATCATCAATATGTGTATCAAGCAGATAACACTCCTTCTATTTGTGTGTTAAGTATAAAAACATCAGGTATAATGTCTGTTATTTTTACATGGCATTGAAATTCAAACCATAAAATTATTAACTGTTGACAATTTTTAATAAGGACACGTGGGTGGAATGCAGAAATGTAATCATTAGTGAGAAATTTTGTAAAAGGTGATTTGTAATTATATGACCTGGAACCAGAACAAAATCTTAAAGCTTTACATTGTATTCATGTTAAAAGCTTCATGAGAATTTAGACCATTCGTGAAAAATTATTGGTTCATTCACAATGTAATGTCATACCAAAAATTAAATTCCAGATTGCATTCGAGAGGAAAGCTACACAAAAAAATGTCTTCAATTAAAGCCACAAGTATGCTGGATAAAAGGATGATGCAAAAATCTGATTTTACTCAACACACATATGTTTCTGCTTCTGCCCCCAAAAGATGACAGCCAAGTTCATACAGCAGCCTCAGGTGTACTCTTTGCATCACAAAGAAAGTTACACATCCAACACATCCAGACTATCATCCCAAAATGTTACAGGCATCAGGATCTGTTGAAGTAAATTCAAGAGCGCCAACGGGGTGGGGGTCGGGGGAGGGAGAGACTCAAGTTACAAAATAAAAGCAACTTCTCTCAAATAGAGCCCTTGCCTTGGCAAAGCTTGTCCCTCAGTACTCAGTATTCATAGATTGTAAATAGTGATTCCCAAAGCTAGTATGCCCACAATTAACTCTAGAAATGTTTCACTGAGAAATAGTGGTTCATTTTCCACTTAAAGTCAGTTTTCAACAAATGCCATAATATAATGGATTGTCTAAGCATACTGATGCTTACTTACTAGGGTGGATGACGCTCTGGGACATGGTGGGATATTTTACTCTATGATACTTTAAATACTCAGCTGATGTCAGAAGTAACTAACATACCTCCAGGTCTCTAGAGGAGATATTTTGGAGGAACACTCTTTCTAGGCAAGCTGAAGGAGGCAAGAATCTGTTTTGAACAAGGATTGTTAGGTGTTCTGAATACAAACAGATCACCCTCCCACTGTTTGGAACTGCATCAACTGGAAAACCTGGGAAAGAAGTTATCAGTTGCTGCCCAATGTAGTCAGCCTGCTGGTGAAAGGCTGGCCTCAAGAAAAAAAAACCTTTAAAGTCGTACACATACCCAATATCTAAGGAAATTTTTTTGCTTTTTAATTGTTAGTCTGAATTACTATGATAAGCCTAACATATAAATAATTGTAAGATCCATTTCTAGAAATTCCACACATAGCATTCTCATTCTTGCCACTGGGAGTAGTTATGCCCACAACCTCTTACCTCCTTTGTTAAAATTCAGATTTTTGGAGCAGTTGCCAAACCCTGTGCTTTGGTTTATATAGTGATAAGTAAACTATACAGTCTGAAAGTAATCAATGAGAGGAAGGTGAACAATCAGACTTTATTTTAGCATGTCTGCTGATAAATTCTTCATTTTCACATGATTTTAAATGAAAACCACACAAGAACACCTTCTCTATCCATTTCTCATTGCTTCGTGGAAAATGGTAGTAAGCCAAAATATATAAATGATATCAATGCCTTGTATGTATGTCTCTCCATGTTTAAAGTGACAGCTAAGATTTAATAATTTAATGATTTTGTTTAAAGCATTAATGAGCTATTGAACAGAGTTTGTACCTGAAATGTACAGCAGATACTGAGACTTAAAAACCAAACTCACATGTTTGTCAGTAAATTGGTGATGGCATAGATCCATGCATTATCTTCCTGCGCCTGAGCTGTGTAAGAGGCGTGAATCTGAAGGGGTCAGAAAGGCACAGGAGTAGAAAAGAGATGAGTCACACAGCACGAGGGAAACACAAAAGGGCAATGAGTAGTTCACCCTCCCTATAGGGAGGTGAAATAAACAAGAAGGAGAATTCTTATAGAAGTGAGAAGTTTAAAAAAAAATGGAGGCTTTATTTACTATGCCACTCACTATGACCCATAACTAAAAGATATTGCCCATGTCACCTACACAAACATACATATGGCAAAAATTGACAAAACATTTTGCCATTTACAGGTGTTAATCTGACCTTCAAGCCCCAACATAAAAAAGAGTATATTTTAACTATAATTATTAACCTTTATTTATGTTGCCACAATTTTCTTTTTTTCCCAAAATTTACATCTTTTGGCAAGACATACTAAAGCTCCTTTCCAGATTTATTATGTCTCTTTCATTGCTAATGTACTCACTTTCTACAATTTGCACTACATTACCCCAAATTTGTCCTCACTCTGCAGAAGTGCTTCATGAAGACTCTCATTGTTTGCCAAGAAATTACCTCTCAAGAACAGGCAGAGGTTCCTACACAAGTGCTAATGAGTGCTTGGCTGCCACGTGGCAATGTCGCTGCTGCAGCTCCCACACAACAATGTTAATAAGTATTTAACACCTTCAGAGACGCCTCCTGGGTTGCTGATAAAGCACCCAGAGAAGGATGTTCTAACCCTCAATCCCAGCAGTTCTCAGACTCTGGCATGTTAGACATGTTTCAAAGTCTCCTCCAGCACTTCCTAAAATGTGGATGCTGGGGCCACTCTACCAGAAACCCTGGTGCAGTGAGGCCTAAGAAAATGCATTTAGGCATCCAGCCTCACTTGTGTGATTCTAATGCAAATAGATCATGAATAAGGTTTCCTGGACTGTCCTTTTTTTTTTTTTTTCTTACAATCCTGGCATGATTATAAGTACACCCCCACCAACATTGGACCCAACATCACAGTCACCCTCAGGAGCCACACCTGGAACTGCTCTCTTCTAAGCTGACCTTTAGGACAGGAAGTGAGCATTACTAATCTGAGATCACTTGAGACTCTATCACAATTTTATCCATTTGTTTGACAGTAGATTTTGAATACCTACTATCTGCCAGGCCCTAGGACACTGTAGCAAATAAGACATATAGTTTATATTCTGTTATATTTGAGGGGAATATGATAATAAACAGTGAACCAACATACGCAAAAAAATAATGTCAGGTAGGAAATGCTGTGACATTGAGAAAAGTTCCTGTGGATGGAGAGCTAAAAAGACAACCTAGTCAGAAAAGACCTGGCTAAAGACATGAGGTGAAGGGTGAAGAACTTGAACATTAAGAACTTGTTCATATGAAAACCACAAGATAAGTCACTGTGGCTGAGGGGTACAGTAGGAGAAGGTAAAGCCGAAAAATCATTGTCATCTTAACAATAGCATCCTATGAACCAGGCACAGCTGTGAATTCTTTGTATACACCTGGTTAATGCTTATGGTAATCCTGTGAACTAAGTATTATTCTTCCCATTTTACAAATAAAGAACTAGAATCCGGGGACTTACATAGATGATCCAAGACCCACAAGTAGCAAGAGATGGAGCTGGGATTCACAATCTGGTTCCAAAGTTGCCTGCAACAATCTGGACTGGGTCAGAGGGCAGAAGCCAGGAGCTGGGAACTCAGTCCAGGTCTTCCGCACAAAAGGCAGGAACCCATCTACTTGAGTCATTGCTTGCGGCCTCCCCAGGCCTACATTAGCAAGAAGCTCTAATTGGAAGAGAAGCCAGGACTTGAATTCAGACACTCTAAGATGGCATGCCTGCATTAAAATTCCTGCCTTTTAAAATGTATCTCAGCGATGATGATGACGATGATCATAGTGAACATAATTATAATTCTTAGTAACTAACTTTGTATTTTTTATGTATTTATTTGACAGATAGAGTTAGACAGTGAGAGAGAGAGACAGAGAGAAAGGTCTTCCTTCCGTTGGTTCACCCCACAAATCGCTGCTATGGCCGGAGCTACGCCAATCCAAAGCCAGGAGCCAGGTGCTTCCTCCGGGTCTCCCATGCGGGTGCAGGGGCCCAAAGACTCTGGCCATCCTCCACTGCCTTCCCTGGCCACAGCAGAGAGCTGGACTGGAAGAGGAGCAACCAGGACTAGAACCTGGCGCCCATATGGGATGCCGGCACCGGAGGCAGAGGATTAACCAAGTGAGTCACGGCGCCGGCCCCCTAACTTTGTATTTTTAATTTTTTTATTTCTACAAGGTGAACAAATTTCATGTATTACATATATACAGATTCAAGAACACTCTATTTCATTCCCTCTCACACTCCCACGTTCCCTCCTCCTTCCTTTTTTTTTTTCTTTTAATGTTTGTAATGACATACTTTCAGCTTACTTTATAATTGCAAGCTTAATCCTCCACTAAATAAAGACTTCAACAAGTAGTAAATAGAAAAACCACTGTGGCTCAAGAGTACAGACAAGGGCCATAAACAATAACAAAATCTCAAAATGTTATTTCGCTCATATACATTACATTTTTTGTACTCTATGTAGTAGTTGCTAACTTAATAGTTTTAAAAGACTTATTTATTTATTTATTTACTTATTTGAAGTGAGAGTAAGAGTGAGAGTGACAGAAAGAGAGAAACATTCTCCATTGGCTGGTTCACTCACTAAGTGCTCACCATAGCCAGGGCTAGACCAAGTTAAGGCCAGGAGCCTGTAGACACAAGTAATTGAGCCATCATTTGCTGCCTCCCTGGGAGCACACTAGTAGGACACTGGATCAGAAATGGGGGCAGAACTCAATCCCAGGCACTCTGACATGAAATGTGGGCATCCCAAGTGACAGCGTAACCCTCTAGGTAACAATACCTACTACAATAGCAGCTAACTTGAAATGAGATTTTAGTAACATAATCTTTTTAGGGATAATTCAAATATAATCACATCTTCACAAAGACTTCCTGTAATAGGTACTATTGTTTTCCCTATTTCACTTATGACAGACACAATTCTCTCTACACAAAACTAGTTAATTGATTTATACTTAATTTTTCACTTTTAAAGTTATGATTATTCTAAAGTAGATGCTGTGGTGTAGTGGGTAAAGCCACTGCCTGCAGTGCCAGCATCTCACAGGGGCACCAGTTTGTGTCTTGGCTCCTCCACTTGGGATCTAGCTCTCTGCTATGGCCTGGGAAAGTAGTAGAAGATGGCCCAAGTGATTGGGCCACTGCACCTGCATGGGAGACCTGAAAGAAGCTCCAGGTTCCTGGCTTTGAATAAGCCGAGTTCTGGCAGTAGAGGCCATTTGGGAAGTGAACCTGGATTGAAGAGCTCTTTCTTGGTCTGCCTTTGCCTCTGTAACTTCACCTTTCAAATAAATAAATAAGCCTTTTAAAGAAAATGTTAAAAAAAATATTCTAAAGTAAATATATATATACAATGTGGGGACCAGGAAAGGCACTGTGGTGATTCCCCACATGCAAAGGAAGAGCTCTGTAAATGGTTGGAGAGCAAAGTAAATAGGATTGGTGGGTTTGTGCTAATTTCACAATTTTTGTAGATTTTACCCAGGAAATAGACTACATTATCTCATAAATTTCCTCATTATTGTTTTATAACTAATAACAACTCTGAAGCACAGAGAGGTTAAATAATTTAAAAGTCACATAAATCAAATAACAGTATTAGAAATTATCAAAGACCTGGAACAGATGAGCAGGACACCATCCTCTTATGACAAAGAGATGACAATCGGTATCAACTCACTCAGAGCTATGAGAAGTGGTGGGAAATGCATAGAGAAAAATCCCCAAAAACAAAGCAAAAGACGGACCTCACTAGATCTAATCAAAATCTAGCACGCGTGCTAGAGAAATCATCCAGCTTTAATTTTTCAGAAACCATTAGGTGTCAAATTAGATGGAAGATGAAAGAAAAAAAATTGGCTTTTGCTGAAACCTACTGCTAAATTTGGTCAATTTTGTTGTTTATCAGTGCATAAAGTCCTTGCACTTACCATTTGACAAATCTAGAAGGAAAAAAAAAAACCACTTGCTGCAATCAGGTGAAGTAGGTTATTAATGGTTCTGAGCAGAAACACAGGCTTGCCTCATCCTGAGGCAATTAAGCTTGGAAGAAAGTGTACTTAAAATCTCTGAGGACTGACTATCATGGAACAGGTGGTCTTTCTACAATTGGCATTGTTTATATAATTCTGAATTGCTCAGTACATTTATTTCTTTTTTTAAAACAAGTCACTCACAAATTCAGAGGTCTTCTTTATTTTTTTAGTTCCAGCTCAACAAGAATCATCCAAAGAAAGCCAGAGATTTTAAAAAGGAAAAATAGAAGCAGAAAGGTAATTTGCATGAAAACACTCTATATAACAAGCTTTAAAAAAAATTCAGAGAAACTATTGAAAGTGAAAAATAAGGGGTGGGCCTTGTGACACAGTGAGCTAAGCGGTGGCATCCTCATGAGAGACCACAGAGACTTAAAGAGTTTCTTGCTCCTGGCTTTGGTCTGGTCCAGTTCAAACTGTTATGGGCTTTTGGGGAGGGAATCAACATATGAAAAATTCTTACTCTTGCACTCTCTCGTTCTTGTTCTTTCCTCAGCACCCTCTCTTCTGTTTGTCACTCTGCCTTATAAATAAATAATGCTTTTAAAAATTAAAGATAAATCAAATAATCCAATAAATGCAAAACTTTCAGGTGACTTTCCAAGTTGAATCCCTGCACAATATTGACTAGTCTAATATTACTTGCCTATCAAAATTGCAAAGGAAGGGCCCATGTTGTGGAACAGTGGGTTAAGCTACCATCTGTGATGCCACCATTCCATATGAGTGCCAATTTGAGTCCCAGCTGCTCCCATTTCTGATCCAGCTCCCTGCTAATGTGCCTGGAAAAGCAATGGAAGATAGCCCAAGTGCTTGGGCTCCTACCACTTATGTAAGAGACCTGGATGGAGTTCCAAGTTCCTGGCTTCTGCCTCGCCTTGCTCCAGCCCTTGTGGCCATTTTGGAAGCAAATAAGCAGATGGAAAATCATCTCTCTCTTTCTCTCTCTCTCTCTCTCTCTCTTACTCTTGCTCTCTCTCTCTCTCTCCTCTTTTCCTCTGTCTCTTCCTCTCTCTGTGTAACTCTACCTTTCAAATAAATAAATACAATTCTTTTTAAATATTGTAAAGCAAAGCACCTGCAAATTACTAAGACCAAAATTACTTGTGACAAACAGAAACTTTACTGTTCACCAAATACAAAGATATAGGTAGATAGATTTCAATGTAGTACCCCAGCTTCTATTTAAATGTTATTTCCTGCAGGAATTTCCCATTGGCCATCCCCCTGATACACACATATGTACTCACACAAGACTAGGTTAGGTTAGGGAGGCATGGTGATTCAGTGGGAAATGGGCCCCAAACAGAATCTTGGTGGGGGCTGGGGAGAGTCTGTATTTAAAGTTGGAAGTTAAAGCATGGGTTGAGCTATACGTTAACAAGATATTTCAGATCCAGGGACCTGCTCTTGAGAAAAAAGGAATGGGCTGGTTCAGCACTCAGAAAATCATTTAATCTGAATGCAAGGATTCATTATTTGTTCAGCTCTCTTTATTCCACATAAAGTTTTAGTCAAATGGAGTATGTACCAAACTTGAAATGAATACTGAGAAACATGATTAAATCCTCAACACAGTACACCTTTTCTGAAGTGTCCTTATATTGGAGTTGTGCTTTCTCTTTTGTTGCTATTGTCACCATGAACACACACCTACTCTGAAATGCATGCCAAGTCATTCCTCGCACAAGTTAACACCCTTCCCTCTGAAACCAGGGGAAAATTGTGTGCCTCGGCCAGACCACTGCACACCTGCACCTCCTAGCTTCTCAAAGAGTGTTTTGTTTTTGCTAGAAAAGACATTAGATGCTTCTTTCACTTTCATCAAGAAATATAATGTCAAAATTAAAGTAATAATGTTAATCAGAATACAATACTAATTTCAAGTATTCAGCTTTACTATAATTTAATCCTCAAATTCCATGATTTGTATATGTTTACAGGAATTATTTTTAATTTTTAAATATTTCCATTAATTTGTAATACAATCAAGTATTTTCTAGCTCATGTCTTTTGTATACATGAATATCTCCGGGTTGTTTTTTTTTTTTTGTAATTTTATAACCATTATCCCATCAACCTATCCACATCTTCTAAAATATTATCCAAAGCCTCCTAAAGACATGATGTCATCACAGACAAAATGAAATAATCCTGATTCTTTACTCCCATATCAAAATCAAAATCAAAATCAAAATCAAGTTCATCTTTCTATTACTTGTAGGAGTCCAAAATGCTGCTTCCACTGTTCAGTAGTATCCTGTGGTTTTGATATCTTTCAGTGATTTTATGACTCCAAGTTAATTTTGCATTGTTCAGCAGAAAGAAAAAAACCCCTAATTAAAATGCATCAACAGAAATAGGGGTATCTTTTTCCAATAACCAAAAACAAAATCTTGGAAAAGACATTTCAACAACATCTAGATTGTAGCACTATCATATGCCATCAATAAAAAAGATCATTTGCAGTGGGAAAGTATTTTAGACAAAAATTTAAAAAAGAAAAAGAAGCTGGTGACTCAGGAGAACCAAAGCAAAATAACTGAAACCCACAATCCCCAACAAGAGGTCATGTAAGCCGCAAGCATAACTGCTGATGTAAACAGCCCCATTCCAGTCTGATACGAAGAAGGCAGGGTAAATCCTCAGGCTAACAGAGAGGCACACACCAAACATCTTTCTAAAATGTCTAGCCCCAAGAACATGGCAACAAATTTAGATTATATGAGTCAGATGTTGACAAATGACTGTCACCTAGACATGAAAGATTTTTCCAAATCAAACTATACCAGGACACTTCAGATATTTTTGCTGAATTCAGGAAAGCACTGGACTGAAAAAAGCATCAGAACTATTGTCAGTGGGGTGGACGTCTTGTACAGCGTGAAGACTCCACTTGGGATGTCTGCTTCTCATATCAAGGTGCTTGGGTTTGAGTGTAGTTCTGATTCTGATGCCAGCTTCCTGCTGATGTGGAAAGCAGCAGATAACTGCTGTCAGTAGTTGGGTCTCAGTCACCCATGTGGGAGTCCAGGAGTGAGTTCTCAGCATCTGGCTTTGGCCTGGACCAGTCCAGGTTCTTGTGAGCATTTGGAGGATGATCCATTTCAAATAAAATGGAAATAAATGTTTTTAAATTATTACAGCTTATTGCAGTTAGTAAATAATTTTCCAGGGCTCTTCTAAATCCTGTACTATTCAGGCTTTTTTTGAAAGTGTATGTATGTATTTATTTATTTATTTGAAAATCAGAGTTTCAGAGAGAGAGAGAGAGACAGAGAGAGAAAGAGATCCTCCATCCTCTGGTTCACCCCCCAAATGGCTGCAGTGGGCTGGTCCAAAGACTGTAGCCAAGAGCTTTCTCTGAGTCTTCCGTGTGGGTGTGGGGCCCAAGCACTTGGGCCATCTTTCACTGCTTCCCCAGGTGCATTAGTAGGGAACTGGATCAGAAGTGGAGCAGCTGTGACTGGAACCAGCATCCATATGGGATGCTGGCACTGCAGAGGGCAACTTTAATCTGTTACACCACAGTGTTTGGTCCCATATAACAAAAACTGACCAAAAATTGCTTGCTCCAAAAATTTTCTGGTAGAGCTGACTGTTTTAGGGCAGTTATCTTTTCTCTGTTATAAAGTGGAAGTAGGACCAAATACGTCATTTTTAAAAATAAAAGACAAAATTTTATGAACTGTATTATAACAAAATAAGCTGAAATACAAATAAATCACCATTGTTTTTCTTGTTTATAAGGAACATTTCTCCCTAAAAATATGCAAAAAAATAGGACTGACTATATTTTAAATTATATACTACTAAGTTTATGGTGTATGGATAATTCTTATAATTCTTCTGTGCTAAATTGGGCTTTCAGGACTCTACCTGCTGCATGTATATTATCTCACCTGTTCTGACACTGGTCTGAGTTTGTATGGCTTTTTTTTTTTTTTTTTTTTTTTTTTTTTTTTTTGACAAGCAGAGTGGACAGTGAGAGAGAGAGAGACAGAGAGAAAGGTCTTCCTTTGCCGCTGGTTCACCCTCCAATGGCCACCGCAGCCGGCGCACCGCGCTGATCCGATGGCAGGAGCCAGGTACTTATCCTGGTCTCCCATGGGGTGCAGGGCCCAAGCACCTGGGCCATCCTCCACTGCACTCCCGGGCCACAGCAGAGGGCTGGCCTGGAAAAGGGGCAACTGGGACAGAATCCGGCGCCCCGACCGGGACTAGAACCCGGTGTGCCGGCGCCGCTAGGCGGAGGATTAGCCTAGTGAGCCGCAGCGCCAGCCAGCTGTATGGCTTTTGAAAGCTCCTTTCATGTATGTAATCTACATCATGTCACTTATTTAAGCCTCAGATTCACATGCATCAATGGACCCAAGGGTTGAGGACCTCCTTTTCTCTCAAATAGAAGTCTACTAAGATAGTATCTTACTGTATCATGCCTACTGCATCATATTCTAAGGATTACAGATGAAAATAGTTTTTAGTGAGCAATTTGGTCTTCCTTTCCTAATGAAATGCAGTCTACACTCAACTTGAACCAGACTATTTTCTTTGAGAGCTTTTTAAGTAAAGTGAGCACAGATGTAATACAGTTGCAACAGGGACAGATATGACTTTGCAAAGATAGGTAAATTGGTAAAGTTTACCAATGGGAAATGGATCTCAGAAAGGCTTGGGAAATGGGAACTTGAATGTGGAAGCTGTTTTTTCCCATTAAAGCTCTAAAGATGGGGTCAGCATGGTGGTGCAGTGGGTAAAACCATGGCCTGCAATGATGGTATCCTGTATGGGCAACCATTTGAAAGCCATCTGCTCCACTTCCAATTCAGCTCCCTGCTCATGCACCTGGGAAAGCAGTGGAAGATGGTCCAAGTGCTTGGGTCCCTGTACCCATGTGGGAGACCCAGAATAAGCTCCTGGCTCCTGGCTTCCATCTGGTTGAGCTCTGGTTGTTGCAGCCATTTGAGGAGTGAACCAGCAGATGGAAGACCTCTTTCTCTGTCTCTACCTGTGTTTGTGTGTGTGTGTGTGTGTGTGTGTCTCCCCCTCTGTGTAACTCTGCCTTTCAAATAAAATAAAATAAAATAATAAAATAAAATAAGTGTATGGTCATTGTTAACACACATATTCCCACAAAAAAAAAAGTAAAAGTAGGATGGAGATTAAATGACATAGATCTAGATCTAGACCTGGTCCTAGATCAGCTACAAGGATTTACAGTCAGTTCATTTCCGTGAGCTTCAGCTGTAAAATGAGGAACGTGAAGTATACGATATTTAAATCTTCACTAAAGGAAAAAGTATCTTTTACTGTATTTCACTACCAATGCTAATTGATGAGAAATCCTCTGAACCCTCAGTTTTTTATCTTAGCAAGGCTTTGATCACATTTTCTCTACCAAATGCCTAAATGTAGATGAGTCCCTTCAAAAAGTCAATTAATAGTGGCCAGTATTTTGTTATAGGGGGTAAAGACGCCACCTGCAATGCCTGCACTGAGTGCTGGTTCAAGTCCTGGCTGCTCCACTTCTGATCCAGCTCCCTGCTAATGGCCTGAGAAAAGCAGTGGAAGATGGCCCAAACATTTGGGCCCTTGCCACCCATGTGGGAGACCAGAAGAAACTCCTGACTCCAAGCTTCAATTTAGCACAGCTCTGGCCATTGCAATCATCTGGGGAGTGAACCGGTTTATGGAAGATCTCTCTTTCTCTGTCTTACCCTCTCTTTCTGTAAATATTTCAAAAATAAATAAATAAATAAACAAACAAACCTTTTTTTTAAAAAAATCCAATAGGCCTAGCTTAACTGACTGTACCACTACACAGGCATCCCTTATGAGTGCTGGTTCAAGGCCCATCTGCTCTACTTCTGATCCAACTCCTTTCTGCTGTGCCTGGGAAATGAGTGGAAACTGGCCGTAGTGATTGGGTCCCTGCTACCTTCATGGCAGACCCAGATGGAGCTCCTGGCTCCTGGCTTCAGCCATTGGGGCCATTTGAAGAGTGAACCAGCAGATGGAAGACATCTCTTTCTCTCTCTTTCTCCTACCCTCTTTTTCTGTGGCTCTGCCTTTCAAATAAATAAATGTTTTTCCAAAAAATATTAATGCTTTCAAGTAATTTTTTGACAGGCAGAGTGGACAGTGAGAGAGAGAGACAGAGAGAAAGGTCTTCCTTTTTCCGATGGTTCACCCCACAGTGGCCGCTGTGGCCGGCGCGCTGTGGCCAGCGCACCTGCGCTGATCCGAAGCCAGGAGCCAGGTGCTTTCCCTGGTCTCCCATGTATGTGCAGGGCCCAAGGACTTGGGCCATCCTCCACTGCACTCCCGGGCCACAGCAGAGAGCTGGACTGGAAGAGGAGCAACCAGGACAGAATCCGGTGCCCCAACTGGGACTAGAACCCGAGGTGCTGGCGCCGCAGGTGGAGGATTAGCCTATTGAGCTGCGGCACCGGCCTCAAGTAATTTTAATTCTACACAAAATTCTGTAAATAGTTGCTTCAATATAATGAAATAGTAAGTGCATAATCCTCTTTATGGTATAAAAATATTGCTTTGATATACATTTAGATATACACACACATGGATATTTCCCAAAGTTCATGGAAAACGTATATTATGAAAAAGCTAGCTCTTGGGTGATTACTGATGTCATAAACAAGAGTGCCAATTATTAAACCAACAATACAAATCACTGTGCACTTGCTCCCCATGTAGGACCTCTGTCCATAAAGTATTTTACTATGAGAATTAATGGTAAAACTAGTCTTCAAACAGTACTATATACTTTGTGTATCTGTGTGGGTGCAAGCTGTTGAAATCTTTACTTAGTATAGAGTTGATTTTTTGTATATGAAGATAATTAAAAATGAATCTTAATGAAGAATGGAATGGGAGAGGGAGTAGGAGATGGGATGGTTTGCGGGTGGGAGGGTGGTTATGGGGGGAAGAATCGCTATAATCCAAAAGTTGTACTTCCGAAATTTATATTTATTAAATAAAAGTTTTCTATTTAAAAAAAGGTTTAAAGGAGACAAAAAAAGAAAAAACTAGCCATAAATTTCAAAGTTTCTTTGCACCAAAGTAACTTTATCTTTTAATTCTATTTCTCCATGAATATTTTGAGGTATCCATGTATGTGTGTATGAGTACATATTAATAGGAGTTTCCATATATGAAAGCAATGTATTATTTTTAAATTCTTGATATTACAGAAAGTTGTAAGAATAGTTGTTCTTTTAAAGTGACCTGAGTGTTCTTTCAGAGATTACACAAGAGGGCTAACTCACAGATTCATCACATTTGAAATAGGTGGTGTGTCTACCACCATACCGCCCTGAACGTGCCCAAATTCGTCCGAAATGTGTGGTGAATGTTCCACCTAAATGGCACACAGGCTGCTAATAGAAGGCTCCCTGCTCCCAGGAACCCAGTTGGGCTGCTACACCCTGAGTTCTGCAGCAGACCATTTCAAGGCAGCTTGTCACAACGTGTCCTATGGTGTCAGCTCCACCTCCAAAATATAATGTGTCCAGTGTGAGGTAGACATCACTGTAGCCAACAGGAACAAACTGTTCCTGCTAGTTTCTGTTTTCATTTGATATTTATATTATACCTAAAACCGTGTTGTTTTAAAGTTCATCATATTAATTAGGGTAGGCAAATAGTCAAGATGCTGCCAAAAAGGAAGAAGTAATTGTGAATAAATATTGCCCACATTTGTAAAAGTATGCATGTATAAAACACATAGCTACAATGCAATATTATATTTTAAACTAATATTACATATGAAACATGTAACTCAACAAATATCTAAACTTGGGTTCCCTTACAAATTTTGATTTAATTAGATAATGAAATATCTAAAATTTGAAATACAAGACCACCATTAAGGAAAGTGTCATAGTATATAAATCTTATTGCTTAGAAGAAGTTTATCATGTTACTTTGATTAAATAACAAGTTTAAGACCCTTTGATTACAGGTATCTTATGTACAAATGAGCAACCTATAAAAATTTTAAACTTCTTGAAGTTTGTTTCAATCTTTGGGTACATATGTGCATGAATGTGTACATATCTATATTTATATATATATATCTACACACAAACACACACATATGGGTTACTGTTTGAATAATTATTTAATTTAATTCACATTTATACTTCATAAGGTAATATAAATTATTTATGGCTTTACCTTAGTTAATAAATGTTTCATATTTCCAAAATAAGGTTTGTTGATACTTAAGACAACAAATTATTACAGAGAAATTTTTCCTTTGGGAAAGAAGTTAAAATTAACTTCCTATCCTCATTCCCAAGCATACCAGGCATTAAAACTTGCCTGAATTATTCTCTCAGTCTACCAACTGAATAATTGTGTGCATTTTTGCAATCTGACTAAGCAAAGATCAAAACTCATCCATATTTAATGAACTTTATTTTTCCTATCACCATTTCAATGGCTATACTATGATTTTTTCTTGAAACTTTCAGAAGAGTGAAGATATCTGATACAAAAAAATCTGAATGCATACTAAACCACTAAGAAGTTAGAAAATAGTTCTTATGGTTTTATTTTGTTAGAACGTCATCTGGGGCCAGTGCTGTGGCATAGAGGGTAAAGCTACAGTCTGCAGTGCCAGCATCCCTTATGGACACCAGTTTGAGTCCTGGCTGTTCCATTTCTAATCCAGCTCTCTGCTAATGTGCCTGAGAATGCGGCATTGGAAGATGGTCCAGGTTTTGGGCCCCTGCACCCAAAAATGCTCCTGGCCCCTGGCTTCAGCCTAGCCTAGCCCTGGTCACTGTAGCCATTTGAGGAGTGGACCAGGAGATGGAAGATTCTATGTCTCTCTCTATGTCTATCTTTCTCTCTCTCTCTCTCTGTAATTGTCTTTCAAATACATAAAATAAATCTTTTAAAAAAGCCATCTGCATTAATAACTAAATAATGGTTCTGTTAATTTCATTATATAGCAATAATAATATAGAGAATATGATAATAGGTAATGATATATTTCACTTCTCTGACTGAAACAATGGGCGAGCAATTCGTGAATTTCCAGGGGCTTTAGATATTTTTGTGTTCAGGAAACTGCATTCCCAACTAAACTAGGAATAAAATAACTTTTAGTCAGAGAACCGTGCTACAAAGGTAAGTAACAATAACTGCAAATTGGCCTTATATTAAAGAATAATGGGGGAAGGGAGTCATTCAGAGGTATTTAACTGATGGCAGTAGAAAAACACTTAAAATATAGAATTCCAAGAATGAAGGCATTTATCTGAGACAAATACATCTTAATTTTTAAAAGGATGATCAAATGTAGGGTACAAAAGCTTCAGAGTTTATAAAGATTTTCAAATTTCTCAAAAATGTGGACCCAATTGAGGTAAATAGGAAAATAGAAAGAAGTTTGGAGGGGGGTGGTAGGCAATCAACACAATTATTTTACTTTATAGGTTCAAAATAGATGAACTGCTCCCTTTAGGCCTTCTAAATCCTACAGGCTTATTAAATCTGAGATTAGAATAATTTTACCCATGTTAATTCTGTCTACAGGAAGCACAAATTATAAGACCTACCTATAGGTAGTGGTTATCCAAGGATGCCTATACCTGCCACATGAGTTTTGCTAAATGAGTACTTTATAAAATCACAAACACAACTGGTAAGGCTCTCATTCTCTCCAATTCTCTGTATCTGCTTTGACTCTACTCACCTTCCAATCTGCTATGATGTTTGTATTTATAGCATCTTTGTGGACATCAGGTTTTTAGTTTGTCATTCTGTGTGTACTCGGGTAATTATCTATATGCATGTGGTTAGGAAAATGTTCATGGAAAAATGTAGGGTATTATTCATTTTGGGATTCATAACCCAGTATTCAAGACATTTTGAGTATTTTCACTAAAACTTTGATGTGATAATAACCACCTTTCCTGAAGAAACCACCACTCAGGAACTTATTTCTCAGGGGCTCACTTCAGAAGCACTCTACTTCTGCCATCCCTTTACCCCATTTCTGTATATGTTTAAGAAAAAAAAAAGGCACTGATTGTCTTGGGCTCCATGAATAAATAAATATACAAAAGTCCTCTGGATAAATGTTTGTGTTCACCTTTAGCTAGTGTCCGGTGAGGTTTTTTTTTAAGCTGGAGGGGACCAACTAACTGTATAGTAATGTGTCTATATATTTTAAAGAATGTATTTTCTAACAATCTTCCAAGACTCAGTTTTTTGTTCTAATGATAAGTTCATTCAACCCTTCACTTCTACAGATTAGAAAGCCATAAAGTCCTTTCTAAAATTACCTTCACATAGGTAACAGTATATTGTGAATTTTGCCAAAGTGAGAAGATATTCAAGAAGAGATTTAATGAGACAATAGCATGTTATTTCATTATTTTATTACAGAGCTTCCAAATGAATTCTTGAGGACTGGCAGAAAATACATTTTTCCCCAGAGAACACGATCTAAATATTTGACTATTAATCCTGAAAAATTTAGCCCTGCCAAATTAAGTAAATGGAAATAAATTATTTGGTTTTCAAAGAGGAATCCATCTGTGAGTGGAACATCATATATAATTGCATTATGTGTGGTTAAAATTCCTCATTTTTTGCTACTTAGGAAATGACATCCGAGATAAATTTAATTGTATTCTCGTTCGGAAAATTAATCTAATTATCTAACTAGGGATTATGAGGGTGTTCACATTTTCCCAGTTATTCTCAAACTTTGAAAACCTGTTTGATCGTGATGATTTACTGTATCACTATTGAAATACACACATGGCACTCATTTTCCAAAGCCTCCCGGGTCCTCGAGGCTCCGCTGATGGCCCCAGAAGCTTTGCCAAGCAATTCCCTGGACAGCTCAAGTTTTTGCCTGAAGTGCAAGCGCTTTCAAGGAATGACAACTACAAAACTTGGCAAACGAATTATGCTTCGATGGGCGGGGTAGTGGTGGGAGGGGATGGAAAGGGGGAACCTTGAATGTCCGTCCTTTCTTCCCCAGCCCTTTTGGAAACTCCTGACATCCACCGGGTGGAAGAGTAGGTTAATGAGGCAGGAGTCTCCGGCACGGGCCCCCGGCGGCGGTTTTCAGGTGTCTGAGAGCCCGCCGCCTTCGGAGTACGTAGTGATGGAAAGGGGAGGGAGGCAGCGCGGGGCCGGCCGGTCGCGCACAATGGCCCAATTATTTGTCTAAAGTTCCATCTTCCGTGGAGCTTCTTGCATAATTCAAGCGTAATTAAGCCGACGGTGTTCCCTTTAAAGGCAGGACTTTAAGAGAGGAGGAGTCTGTTTATTTACTTTGGGCTTCGCTTGGAGAGCAGCTCCCAGATGAGCTAAAAAATAATTACAGGCAGATTTGCACCATCTGCATGGAGAATTCAAAAAGTTTGTTCTCTTACAAGTGGAAACCTTTCCAACTTTCTTCTCTACTACTCATTCCTCATCCCCAATCTGCTGTCATAGATTCTCATTCAAGGGGAGAAAAAAAATCATTCAGGACTACACTCACATACCTGTTAGTCTAAATGCCCTCCCTCAGCCTAAATTTTATTCCCCCTATTTAGCTATTATATATTCTGGTGGCCAGGAGTAGGTCTGAATCAGTCTTTCTGATCAGGTCTTATTGCCTAGCGTCTCAGAATCTCCAACAGCTTGGAGTTTGGCCCTGGAAAGTTGCCTTGCTGAGCTTGGATGCCCATTCAAGCTCAGAACAGAAACCAGCTTTGAGGTCCACCCCCCCATAGAGGGGAAGCTAGGAGTGTTTTGTTTGTTTATCTTTTTTGTGATTTTCTTATTTATGTAGCAGTAGTAAGCTGGTACAGAAATGATCAAGAGAAGTGATTAGAAATGGTGTTACCAAGACAAAGGTGCCCATTGTTGTCTCCGTCAGCTAAGCATGGAGCACAAAAGATTGCATTCAGCATCATCCAAAATTATAAATTCACACTCTAAATACAAATACATGTGCTAGTATGTATTATCTAATAAATAATACACACCCAATATATTTTGCATATATATTCTTATGTATATTCTTATGTATATGTATGCATATATATTCTTATGCATAGCATGTACCACCTAATAAAGGTACATGTATCATTTTGCATACTCATAGTACAAGTGAAAACATATGTCACTGTGCAGCAAACACATTGATGTGTATTAGATAATAAAATCATGTGTTGTGTGAACATACATCTACATTAATAGTATACCTGTGGTTAGACATTAGGGGATGTGTATTAGATATTAGGAGCAGCCTGGTAGCCACATTCCATTCTCTTTCACTTGTTGAAAAATCTGTGGCTGTTTTAAGTGGCAAGCCAGCACATAGAATCCTATCTTCCCCGAAATCTTGAGCACTAACCTTAACTTCTATGATGTTGGGGAAAAAAGTTCATATTCAAACAGTAGACGCACCAACCCTGAACCAACAGATAAAACTCCCATCTGAAGGGAGGGCTGCCACGACCTAGACCATCGGAATACTCCTCAGAAGTTTAACTTTTGCAGCTGTCAAGGGCAGGCTGAGGGTGCGCTGCTCCAACGTGGTGTGGGTAGACTTTCAGGCACGGGGCAGCCGGCCCTCGTGGGACCAGGTGGCCGGGCGCCCTTAGTGCCTGAGGGCGGAGGTTCCTGTATCTTTACCTTTCCCAGCAGCTCGCATTTTCCCGACCCCCACCGGATCTGGGCCGTTGGAAACACTTCAGGCCTGCGCAGGAGATTCTGAGGGGTGTACATAAGAACTGATATTATTTTCCTATTCTTCGATTTCCATTAGCTGGGTTCTTAATCTCAGGCTTTTCCAGACGCTTTTCTGAGCCAAAAATTCTGTTTTGCCAAACAGAAATGCTGATCACACAGAGGGACTTAACAAGATTCGTAGACTTCTAGCGAAGTTTGTGGAAAAGAATTTGGAAGGGAAGCGGACCCGTGCTGCTCTAGGAAAATTCGAAAATGGACACGCCTGCCCCCTCCCCCAGTCATCCGCCTCCACGGAGGAAACACTTTTTCTTAACCCGAACGCGCCACCTCCCCCACCTGCCCAGACTCTAAGCCATTACGATTGTGTGAGTTTTTGCGCTGCGTTGAGAACATATCCTGTTGTCTATAGAAACTTGATGGAAAGAATCAGATGAATGTGTCTAATTGGTTTAACTCGCCATCCATTCACGAAAAGAAAAGGTCCATCATTAGACTTAATTAAGTTTTTCTTTTAAGTCGCTGCCTTGAATGATCATAGAAACTGCGAAGTCCAACACCAGCATCTGCGTCATTTTAATTACCCTGTTTATTTGTTGGAGATGTGGCAAAGTTACCCAATATTTCCCCACATCCTTTCCAGCTCGTAGGGGAGCGCCGCGGGCAGGGCAGGCCAGCTTCCAACCCAAAGAGGATGAGGGAAACGTTTGGAAAATTGAGGCTGAGCTGCCTGCGCGGCTTCCAATCCCAAGCTTTTCTGCCAGGCGCGCCCCCGGGCGCAGGCTCTTCCAGGAATTTGGACCACCGCCCGAGGAACGATTTGCCATCGGATTTGTCCTCGGCAAACGCCTCACCAAACTAAAAACATAAAACAAAGGGCTCTGAAATTCGCGGATAAATGTTTTGGAAAGAGGGCTGGCGCAAAGCTTCTGCACACCTGACCATGCTCCCCTTGTACCCTGCCCACGGGGAGTCTGCACCGACTGACAAGAAAAGCGCGCTTGCCACATCCCCTCCCCAGCCGGCCAAGAACCCGAGCATCCCGCGAGCATTCAAGAGTTTCCTTGTAATTCCTACAGCTTTTCTGGTACCGGAAGCAGGAAAACTGACTTCCCTGTCGGTAGTTGGTTTGTGGTTCCCCCATCCTTCGTGCAACTCACACACACACGCAGGCATGCAATCAGAGCCTCTGTCAGAATGCTTAAAATTCATCCATCTTCATGTTAATTAAACTTTGACAATTAAGCTTTGATGCGCTGGGGCCTTAAAGCTTCCTCCCCTAGTGCTACTTAAAACCCCGGCCCTTGCTTCAACCTCTGCTATTCTCTCGAATATTTTTTTGTCTTTAAATCCTACTTCTTGATCATTGATGGAGAGGTGGTAGGAGCTTGGGTCCCTGAAATCCTTCCGTCGCAATTAGCATCTATGGATTTTGGTTTTTTGTTTGTTTGAGTTTTTTTTTTTTTTTTAGCAGCAATACCCTGATAGCGTTTCAAAATTTTGTTATGATTTTTACCGCCGTCTTTCCAATGTCGATGAATAAAGCCAATCACAAATCACCTAAACCAGACGAATGATTTTATTCTCCGAAGTCTGGCAAAGCATTTTGGATCTAAATGAAACTTAAGAATTTTATTCTGACATGAGAGAATGAGGGAATTGGAGCCAAACGCCAAGGGAAGAGCAACTCCTTCCGGAGCAAGGAGAAGAGTAAGCGATGGGTCTGTTAGGTGCCATTACTTGGGCACAGCTCTGCGCTGAAGGGACCGAAAGTATGTGAATCGCTCTGTCGGCTTGGGCTTAGCTAGGACCTGAAGGGTCAGCCCCGGCCACCTGGGTCAAGCCTCCAGGGACTTGGCGTTCCGGCCAGACTTCCAAGAAGTGCGATAGGCAGAGCCCTCCCGAAGTGGGAGATCCAGGTCCGAAGAGTGTGTACGGATCTGGAAGCTGTGCGAAGCCTCCTTTGGGCATCCTTCGCAGCACCCCATCACCTGCTAGCTACTCTATGAATTTCACCCCACCTAGTCCCAGTTCGGTCGTGTGGGTGGAAGTCACTGGGGCTTTTGGAGAAAGAGAGAGAGTCGGAGCCTGACCAAACCCGTCTGAAAGTCGGGGCCCCGCCTTCCCCGCTGCCCCGCCCCGGTGCTAGCAGAGCGCTCCGCACTGGTGCGGGAAGACCTAGAGGGGAAAGGGGGCTGGCGAGACGTAGGTGGAATTTCAAGTTTCAGCCGTAAGAGAAACGCGGGCCTCTGGGGAACGCCCTGGAGGCTGATTCCTTGGGGAGCTTCTGTAGGGGCGCGGGAGTGCGCCCTCGACCCTGCGGCTGAGGAAAAACACTGCCTGTCACCCAACAAGACTCGCCAACTTTTCCAAGACAGACAGCTGAGGAGCACAAAAAACATCCTCTGTTAAACGAGATCATTCCTGCTTTGGGTTTTATTTCGATTTGCAGCCTCCTATTATTTTATCCTGTGCCGCTGTTCTCCCCACCCCCATTACTGGCAAGAGGGGTGGGTGGGGGTCTTTCTCCCGTCGCCCCTCCCTTCCCCCCCCACCCCGGGTTCTGACATTTTTTTACACCGCGCTTTGTTGCTTCAACCAAAAAAAAAAGTGTCTGGAGAGTTCGGGCTGATGAAGAGGAGGCAGAAAAAGAAGGCCTGGCGGTCTGGGGGCGGCCATGCGTGCAGCCGGCCCCGGTATTTTTTTGTGCACAGAGTTGGCGCCGGGGCAGCGCCCGGGTCCTCAGCCCAGGCCGGACAAAGGGCGGCCGGACAGCTGCGGCCGCTACAAAGGAGCCCCTCGGCTGCGGCGCTGTTTACTTAGTGTCGGGCCTGACCCCGGGGCGGCTCGCGGCCGCTGCAGACGCTGATTCCACCCTGGGAACCGGCTTTCTCCCTTCCGTCGGCCGTGCAGGCCCGCGCGTGTTTGCAAACAACTTAATTGACTTCTCGAATATTCATCCGCTGACGTTGGCTTTGGGAAAATGGAAGGGGCAACGAGCAGGGCAAAGGCCCGTGCCCTCTAGAGCGCCGGCTCTCCGCACGCACGCAGGTCCGGGCCAGCCTGGAGGATCTTCTCGTCTTTCCGCAGGAAGCGGACAGTCTCCTCCTTGTGAAAATTTATTGTTTTAATTTCCCGGCCACAAGCAAGGTCTGGAAGCAGCCCCAAAGCAGCCGCGCGAGCCTGCGGGGGCGGCCGACGCCCACGCTGGCACGCAAACACTTGGCGAGGCCACGGAATTGTCTGGCCACGTGGAGTACACGCTCGCTGAGAGGCTGCTGCCAGACGGCTACTTTCCTTGCCTCTTCACTGACTTGAGAATCCTGATCCCTAGCTTCTCAATTTGACTTTAAAAATAAATAAATAAAAGAGTAACAGTTACTAGATCGCCATATTACCAGCCAGAAGTGGTGAGATTAAAATAAAAATATTAAAAAAAAAAAAAAACTTTGCCCTGGATGTGGAAGTGAGTCTTTCTTTCCAGAGTACCTAGAAACCAGAGTTTGTTTCTTAGACGTGCAAGGAGATGCTTCCCCGCTCTCCAGGAATGTGTCCCCCTTTTGGGGCCTCTCTCTTGGAAGAACTTCCAGGAGCCCACATCTGCGAAGACCACTCTTGGGACTGTCCCCAGGTTCCCACCACTACCACCAAGGGTGCCCCCAGCCTTGCCAGTCCACTCCTGGGCCCGGAGCACTGCTGGGCAGTCTTTAATATTGTCCCAAGCTTAATTTGGTCTGGCGAAAAGACAGCCTAAGACCACTGCTTCTCCCCAGATTTCCGTGGATCTCCCTTTTCCTAAGTGTCCCTACAGACTTGAGGTGAGGGGTGGGGCTTCCCGGGAACTCCTTCTTATAAGTAGGGCCGGGCCACGCCATCACTGAGAACGCTGGAGAAGATGGTTGGGAAACCTGACTGGGGCAGAGGAAGCCGAGCTCTGGGCGCCCCCAGCCCCTCTTTTATCCCCTTCACGACATTGTTCGAAATGGTGGTGTAGTTCAGATATGACGAGGCCAGCGCCTCCCTTGAAATGGAAACAGAAGACTGAATAAAGAAGAAAAAAGTACTTTGTAGTCTGCATCGTCCATCTTTAATTCAGAGACGCATCTATACTCCAGGGAGCGCTGCCTTTGATCTCTTTGATTTTTTTACACCAGATCTGTTATGGACTAAAATTCCTAGGTTTTCCATAGAAACATCTCCATTCCCTCGGGATATTGATGTTTTCTTCTTCCTGGGGGTTATGATATGGTAAATCAGATTCAGAAAAGAAGGGACAATGCCAGCATTCATAGGCTTGGGGTGGGGTTTCTCTCAGCCTTACCCCTCCTTCTCACTCATATTCTCTCTTCTCTTCCTCCCTCTCATTCATTCAAATATTCTCTCTCTCCCTCTCTCCCTCTCTCTCCCTCTCCCTCTCTCCTTCTCTCTCCCTCTCTCCCTCTCTCCCTCTCTCTGTCTCCCCACCGCCACCACCCTCTTTTCCTCCTTTCTTTTCCAGTCTCATTTTCTCCCCGTTGTTCTCGGGGAACAGAAATAGGGTTTGCTGATTCTGGTCTCTTCAAGCCCTTTCAAGCGCCTTCAACTTTGGCGGCGGCAGCAGCAGGTTGCGTTGCCATGGCGACGTTACTGTATGGCGGCGGCGGTGGCCGCAGCTCGAATCCCCCAAACAATACCCCGCCAAGTGCAGGTTTCTCGCCCTTTTCCGTGCACTTTTCCCTTCTAATAGGGCTAGTGGCCTCAAATGGGCGATGCATCTTGACACGACAACAATCCTTACCCCTCCTCTCTTTCCCCCCTCCCTTGCTTTTCCTTCCTCCCGCCTCGTCTTTGATCTATTAAAAATCAAAAGAACAAAGTCACAGAGGAAAGTTGGGTTTTGTTGTGACTGCCACTGCACAAAATGGGGCTCTTCAAACAGAGTGCTGGAGAACCGAGGTCTGACAATGCTGATCCAGGATTGGTTGTAGCTACAGGTCAAATTGGACAGCTCTATACAAGAAGACGCAAATTATAACCAGGCCTGCCAAGGGGCAGCAAGCGTCTCCCTCCCAAACCGAGCAGTTTGGAGTTTCTGGTGGTCAGAGTTGCCTCCAGTCAAGCTCCAAGTGCAAGTTGCACGAGGTAGGGTTCTGATGAAGCCTGCAGGTGAGGAACCACACGGATCCAGAGCTAGAATGCCTGCTCAGGCTTAAGTCGTTTTACAGAGTCCAAGGGTGACACTGGATCCTACCCCGTTCTGGCGAGGCCTCACTCACCACCACAGTACTTGGCACACAGCAGGTGATCGCTGGTGGTTGCTGCTTCAGCTGCGCTGCCAAACCCTCCGCTAGGGGGCAAGAGCGGGGGTTTACCCAGCCTGGAGGCAGTGGTTCATACCTATCAATCAAGCCAGAAGGAACAGCCACACTTTGCATTAAAGGATGTTACAAGGTTGGGGAAAATGCCTAAGTAAACAGCTAATAAATTCAACTACCTTTTTCCAATGTGACAGTAACATTAGTATTTTCATTATGGTCAGATGTCATTTACCACAATATATACTCCATGTGAGACCAATTCTTACCCAAAATATATCTGAGACATTTTCCCAAAACCAACAATATTGTATAAGGTCCTCAACCTTTAGAGACTCAGAAGATGTCTTTAGAAAATGTCCTTTTAAATACAACAGCAATAGTCACTGAACAGGATATGTCTGGCACTAATATAAAGATAATTCTTTTAGAGACCCATTTTGTGCCATTCAATGTTCTATTTGGAAAACTCAGGTTCGTATCATATTTGCCTCAAGTTCAGATTAGTTAGAAATAGATTTTTGTTTCAAAAATTTACTCAATTTGTATTCATCATTAAGTTTCTAATTCATTTAGTAGCCTCCCCATTTGCCATATTAAAATAGCCTTGAACAAAAGTTCCTATTTGATCTAAAATAGAAAATAATAGAAAGAGGTTGTAAAGTAAAAGAAAGGAAAGCAAAATCAACCTGACAAACCTTAAAAATTTGGACAATTTGGTTGCTTTTATAATGTAAAGATAACAAAGGTTACAGCACATGATAGCAGAAAGACACATGGCAAGATGAAATATAAATATTTCTTTCCAAACCAGGGAGAAAAGCTATGTGTTAGAAAATTCTGGCTGTTTTTAATAATAGCATTGTAAGAAATATTTTAATGCAGTTGTGCTTTTCCTAATACATATTACAACAGCATAATTGCATGAGGTATGAAGAGAGAAGAGGAAAAATCTAGTATGTGGAATTGTTGAGAGGGATTTGTGAACTTGGAAAAGTGATTCGAACCCTTGAAAAGATCTCAGAACCTTAATCCCTGTTCCTAATCACCAAAGTCAGGTACCTACCAAAAATGACATTGAAAGTTGTTGACACAATCATTTGGGATACAAAAGTGTTTATGTGTTGGCTTAAGTGGTCAGGATTTGGGATGTATACTTTCAAGTAAACTCATTTAAAAATTGACTTTGTCTAGCAAAAGGACTGCTTTTAGTATGTGTTCTCTCTCTGGATATGAGTGCCCTAGGCACCACACATGCACACTGGGAAAGTTCAATCTGAGGAACCTGACACTTTCATTCCTATGTTTGTCTGTTTATATGCATTTACTCTTGCAGTTTTATTCACTAGACAACTGAAAATGGAAAATGTGAACTAGTCAAAAGTTTCTGGGCCACATTTTAGCCCTCGGGGTTATCTGAAGGAAGAGATATGTGAGGCTTCCACATGGAAAGGGGCAGGAAGCAACCATAGTAACCACTACCTAGGCTAGAAAAGGTAGATTTGTGGGGCCTGATTTCTCCTGTCCATTTAGAATAAAGCCAAAACAGAGCAGGCAGAGTAGACAGCAAACTCTCTCTCTCTCTCTCTCTCTCTCTCTCTCTCTCTCTCTCTCTCCCCTCTCTCTCTTTCATACACACACACACACACACACACACACACCCTAATACTCATGAACACTAAACCTATCCAGAGTGACCAGCAATTTTGGTGACCCAAAGTCCAGCTGCCTCTCATAATTCCTAACACCATTAAAAATAGTGAGCACAGACTTAGGAAAAGCTTTCTTTCCTCCTCCTTTTCTCTCTGAGGTTAAGGAGAAGCCTTAAACTCAGAAATGATTTGGTCAGTTTCTATCTGAGTAATTAAACCTTCCATACTTTCAAAGCGTCTGCTTGTTTGGGCAGTTTTCAAGGTACTGTTCTAGGCAGTGTTCAAGGCACTAAGCTAGCGTGATTCTCTCAAATTTCTGGAGTTCTTTGGGGCTTGTTATGTGTCTAAATTGCACCGTTGGATGGTTCCTCTGTTGGCATTGCTTGGATGGCCTCAGCATGTGGTCCCAGAGCAGCAGCTTCAGCATCACCTGGGAACTTATTAGAAATACAAAATCTCAGAAACTCTGGGGATGGGACCCAGCCATCTCTGGTTATGTTCGATTTGTTTTGCTTGCTTTTAACAGACTTTTGGTGATGTTGAAACTTATTAAGTAAAAGAATCAGTAGATTGAAGGATCCCCAACTCACCCTGCTGGTGGAAATTTTAGACTCAGGAGTTTGTGTTCCTGAAGCCTGGAGACAAATCTGGAAGAAGAGATAAGGAGAAGCTCTCTGCAACTGCGGGCTGGGATCATAGCAGCCAAGTAAGAGTACCAGCTTATGAACCCCTGTGGGTGAAAAAAAAAAAAAGTGGAGGGGAGGTAGCCATGTTCTCTTCTCCAAAGAGAAGTCCAGAATTGGGGAAGGAGGCGATGCTAATGCTCGGATATACAGGGAAGGAAGAAGAGTCAGAGGGAAAGGCATTTGAGGACTAGGTTGTCCAAAACAGGGAGAGGAGCTCCAGAACCATCCAGAGGAAGGCAGATAGGGCATGGCATATGTGTCTCAGTGAGAACAGGAGTCTGGGACTGGGGGCCCTGAGGGAGAATGTAAATCTAGTGTATGTGAATGCTGGGGCAAAGGAATACCAGGAGTTCCGTGAGAAGTATGAAGGCAGGGGGAGGCAGGATGGGTGTGAGGGTGTGAGAAGGCGAGGAAGTCTGTGGTGCATGGGAATGTGAAAGGGTGGGAGGCTGAAGAAGTAGGGGGTGGAAAAGGGGATGAGAGGAGTGAGGGAAGTGAAGAGGAATCCGTGGGGTTCTGTAGGAGTGGAGGATGAGCAGCAGGAGAGAGAGAGGCAGGTGTTGTGAAGGACTGAGAGGAATGGAGAAGATGAGGGGATGTGAAGCTGTACTAGGGAGTGGGAGAAGGTGACGGGAGGGGAGAGAGCGAGCTCAGAGGTTCTCTCACACTGTTGCAGAGAGGCGGTAAAGGCAAAGCAAACAGGGATCTGCTGTGTTTGAGCAGAAGAGCAGGAGCCTAGAAAACCCTACTTAAAGCTCCTTGCTCCCCACCAGCCTGCTTTCAGATAAACCAGACTGAGCCCCCAGCCCTCCTCGAGGTACCTGCCAAGCTCTCACTCCCTGTGGGGATCAACTTCGCAGAGTGACTGATTAGTGCAGGCACCTGGCTATGCCCTGTTGGCAAATTAAGGGGCTCCTGAAATGTCAGGTAGAGTTGTGGTTCTTACACCTCTCAAGAGCCCTTGGCCCTGCACTGTTCCCTCCCCCTTCCTTAACTCTGGATTAATAATTTTTCACAAAAAGGGATTAAGATTGGGGCCCATACATCACAAAGTCTGAGATATTCCAAGACTGTCAGTAGGAACAGTTTCTACGCACGGAAATAATAAATTTCACTTCCTGGATGATGCTTGGCCAGGAATCCAATCCAAATGCCCTCTAGAATCTAATCCCTGGACAGTATTGCCCCAGCCTCTGCATTCTGTTTGCCAGGAGCAGGTAATTAGGGCCTGATAGTGGATGCAATAGGCATTGGAAATCAGAGCACAGCTTATTTGGTCAGAGATTGTGAATGAAAACAGAGGTGAGATGAGCTCTCTGTCTCAGCACCTAGAAAACCAACTGTCATCATCCATCAGTGGATGGCTGTTCTCAGACCCCCAATTCTATACGTGCTAGCTATTCATGTGCATAAACACAGCACTTCTCAGTGGCATATCTGGGCTAGTCCAACTCAAATTCAGTAACTGATAGTTAAATTCACATGCCTCCAAACCATTTCAAGGTTTTCGTGTAGAATTCACTAGTATACAGGTGTTGAGGATTATTAGAACACTATAATCTGTGTCTACAGAAATTAGAGGGAAACTACTTTTGAGAAAATAGAATGGGAGTGAGGTCTAGGCTGCCCTGTCCCATTACTCCAAGTCCTGAAATCTAACTCTATGTCTTCACTTCAATTTTACCATGGAGTAAAATATAAAAACTTTACAGATTATACAGGAATATTTTATAATCAAGATAGTAAGAAAATTATTATTAAAGAGGCTAACATACTGTATAGCATCATCTAACAGATTTTGTAGTTTCTGTGTCTTGTAAATACAATCACTTTACCTTTTAGGAACATTAGTTTTATATGCAAATGAATTTTCAGCAGAGTCAACTTCTATATCAGTTACCTTAATTTTCCAAATATGTCTATAAATTTGTGCTTTTGCCCTTTCTTCTTTTTTCTTCTGAGGAAAATACATTACTGTCAATGTTCACTTATTTCCAAAAAATGATTAAAACAGTTTCCTAGTTTCTTCCCCATTAAAGTTGGATTATTTATTTGAATAAAAACAGTTCTCGTAATTGTTCTGTGTATTCATTTGTATCAATAAATTACTAAATGAATAATGGTATTTTAGCTTTGGCTAGAAATATGTACAAATTCCAGAAGTCTGTCAGCAATTCATGGAACTGATCATCTCTCACCTTCAATTTGAGTGACTGATTGAATAAATAAATGAATTAACTAAGTATTTGAACTGTTGATGGCTAGGCTGTACATGAAATTCATTTTATATAATTTGGAGATGTTTTTCTAACTTGATATGGTTTATTAAAATTATTTCAAACTAAGAAAATCTGGAAATTTCTTGAATTCATAGGCTGATTTTTAGAACAATTAGATTTAAACTTAAGTTACTTGTGTTGATTGCCATGAACTGTGGATTCCAGGTCCTGGTTCACCCATAACCCTGAACAAATTTTATCCATCACAAGCACAGCTACAAGAAAGGGCTTGAAACACATTGCTGCCTTATTTTCTCCGTATCGCTTTAGAATATATCAGAGTAGAGCCTTGAAGAATCTTTCCTGTATCTTTGATTTCTAAATTCTCTAAAAGATCAGGAAGGAATGGTGGAAATGGGGAGTGGGAGAGAGAGAAAGAGAGACCCACATTTTCCTTTAAAACAATTTTTAAAAGCAGTTAATATGATTATACACTTAATAAAATGGACAAATAACCTTCCTGATAACTCAAATCCAATTTCTATGCATATTTAGTTGCTTGCATTTCTACATTTAAAGCCAAAACACACAAGCTACTACCCATGCTGTCTTCCACCATACACACACACAAAAAAACAGTTTTTAAGTGGTTCGGACCTGCTGCATTTTAATTAAACAATAAGGGTGAACTAACAACTCTGATCCATTGGCTAAGAAATTGTTGTGGAGGATTATTGGGAAATGGAAGTGGGCTCCTTAATTTTCTTCTCTATCACTTAGGTTTACCATTGTCTCCTGATACCTGTTCTTAAATGTTGGGTTTTGTTGTTTTTGCATTTTACTATTGTTGTTTTTACCTTTCTGCTACATTTGTGCTGCACCTAAATTTGATAGAAAACCTTGCTTTTCTTAAACAAACATTCCTAATCTGAACACATCACCCAAGAAAAAGAAGGTAAATGCTGCCCAGAAAGTAAAAGCCAGGGCTTCCAATGGAGAACTGGTGACCCACCCTCTTCACTACCTGATGTCTGTTAAAAGAAACCCGCGAAAGACCTTGCTGGCTCTCACGCGTTCAAGTCTGCATTCCCAGGCTGGGGCAGGAGTTGGTGCTGCCCTGGTCAGCTGTGTCCCCTTGAGATGAAGGAGGTAAACACTCCTCTCTCCCAAAAGACACTCTCTAAGGAAATACTGAAAGGCCCTTGTTTTTCTTCGTTTTTGTTCCGGTCTCCGCAGTCCTATATGCCCTGGAAATTGAACCCTGGAAATTGGTGAGGTTTTGTCATTTTGCCAGTAATGAGAGGAATGTGGAAAATTCTGAACCCAGCTAGGAAACACAGCAAAGGAAAGTTCTTTTTTTTTTTTTTCTATGTCAAAGTTCAGGGAAAGGCAACTCATTCCTTCAAATCATTTCATGTCTGCAGTGTGCGGTTTTAAAAAGAGGGTATGAAACAAGTTTAGACTTCTATGTGTTTTCCTCCTCTTCCATAAGTATTTGGATTTTTTGAAGGAAACTATTCAGAACCATCAAGCTAGGGAATCAGCAAAGCATCCCAAAAGTCCCAAGAGGTTTCCAGGGCACTGAGAACCTGCTGACTGGCCCCCAGAAGCAGTCAGTCCTCTGGGAGTTTCAGCCTCGCATCCCAAACCTTTCCGTTGCCAATTATGATAAGCATTAGTCTCTCACACTTTGCTCCACCCTTCCTTTACCTTCACCCACCCCCATCTTCGTGCAAAAGTCATCTACAAGGGAACCACACTCATGCGCCCAACTGATGAAACAAGAAACTGCTGACTCCCACAAACGTAAACTTTCTTTCACTATCAGTTTTGTTTTTCATCATCTTACCCACTTTTTAGGAAGAAAAAAAGGCCAGAGAGAGATGTGTATCTCACATCTAAATGGTCTCCTATTTAACCAGCAACTAGCAATCATCCGACATTAATTTATACGGTTTGTACAAATACCTAAGCTATTTAAAAGGCTGCTCCGGGTCGTGTGTGGCAGGGAACATCTATCTGGTGAATAGGCAGTGTCACACGGTAGCATGCTCCCTTGTCAAGGCCGATTGTGTTTTAGGCAAACATTTGCGCAAACATAAAGGCAAAGGTCAAGGACTGTTCAGTCCCAGTATGTGCTAATTCACCTAGCGAACCAATGGGGCAAAAGTTGCATTTTATATGCTCGCCCCGCCAGACCCAGGCGCTGGAGTCGCTCCTGCTCCAGAGCAAAATCGCCTCGGACCGATTCCCTAGTCAATTTCTCGCGGCTTCTTCCACTGGCAAAGACGTGTTTGCCGCAACTGGATCATCTCTGCCCAGTCTGGCGCTAGGCGTGTTATTTCCACATTTCTAGGTAGAGGAGAGCTAATAATCATAACTATAAAACTTGGCTTGCAGCAGACTTTTGCAGGTCGTTGTTTTAAGTAATTAAATGTAAGACCACTCGCCCAATAAACAGCAGACCAAAAAATATTACTCAAACGTAAGAACCGAGTCCTAAAGTCGCAGGTTAGTGACAGGAAAGTGCATACTACAGCGCATTTATAGCGCACGTCTTTGCAAATGCGTGTTTGCGCTCACTGGGAGCCGCAGTTTGAGTTCCTCTGGGGCCACTTTCCCTGCTCTCTGCGAACACAAGACACCGCTTTCCGGTAAAATACGTCTCCCGCCCTAACGTGTCTACACTATCTCCCACAGATCACGCCTGGTTATTTTCTCAGCCCTCGGGGGAAAAAAAAAAAACAACACAAACGATTTCGAGTGGATGTCAACTTGAGCAACACGGAAGCTGAATTTTTGGGGGGTTAAACAAACGCGCGCAAGCTCCAACCCATAGGGTTTGCTTTGCATCAATAATCATCTGGCGAGAACCAATGGCTGAGTTTTTCCAAATCGTCCATTCGAGGGAAGAGTTTTTTCCCCTGTTAAACCTGTGAGTCGCAGCTGTGCGCGTCCACAACCAAGCCGTTTACACGTGCAAAATTCATTCCTGAGAGTCCAGCGAGCCACGGGCTCAGCTGCGGCGCGGCGCCGCTCAGCGCTCGCCTGGGGCGAGAGAGTCCACGACTTGTTGCCTCTGTGGCCCGGGCGCGGCTGTGCCAACCGCGGCCACTCACGGCTTGCGGGCCTCGGGCACGGTACTGTCGGGGTTCGAGGAGAAAACACCTCCCCGTACAACGCTCGCCAAGCCAAAGTCGCAGAAGGCAGTCGCTCCGGGAGGTAGCTTGGAGTCACTTTCCCGTCTCTAAAAACAACAGGAAAACTCTTCCCAAAGTGCATTTTCACTGAGTTCCAAAACCAAAGAGAAAACAGAAGAAAACGTAACTTACCCCGACCTGCCACAATACTACATTTGAGAATCCTTTTAACACTTTGTTTCTTCCTTTAGTGCTGCAGCCTTTTCTTCCCTCTTGTCAGAAAACAACTATCAAACTAGCTGCGGCTACAGAAAAAGAAGAGAAAAAAAATTCTAAAACAGAAAGAAAATAAAACCTGTTTCGCCCTTCTCGTATCTCGCCATCTAGAATCTGCCTCAGATACTTCTTACTTCTTTCTTTACCAAAATTCTCTAAACACCACCTGGGCAGCTTCACAGGCACAAAGTTTGTGTGGTTTGTGTGAGCAAGTGCGCTAGTGTGTGTGTGACCGTGTGTGTGTGCGGGTGTGGAGAGTTAGTTGCTTTTTAAAAGACATCGTTGTCCTTCAGAGTCATAAAAGTGTGGCCCCCATCTTCGGGCGTGGGGATTTTACATGCACCTCTCATTTCAGTTAACTTTTTTCGAGCTGAGAAAAGCTGCTAGCTTACTTTCGGGAGACTTTGCTCGTTATTCATCTGTTTAGCCGCCTCAGAGGCACAAAAGCGGATCCGCGGCGTTATGAAAAATGGCCTGGGCGCGTAGAATGTCACAGTGGTCGGCGTATTATTTTAGCCTTCTTAAAAAAAAAAAAAAAAAAAAAAACTCAGGGAAAGTTTGCTTTTGATGAATTCAATAAAAGCAAAGCTGCAACGGAAGAGATTTTCAGCTAAAATCATACAGCATGGGGCAGAGCTTAAAACAGCCAGATGGCCAAAGGTAGAGGGACCCTCTCTGTTTCAAAACCCAGATCCAGAATTCCGCCCACTGAGCCTCTTAGTTTATTTAATCCCGCGTGTATTTTTCCCCCCAATTGATTTCCCCGCTCTTCCCCTCACCCCACCCCCCCACTTCACTTTGGGGCTTCCATCCCGCTTCCCCACCCCGGGAGACGCTGGTGAGATCCCGTTTTGGAAATTGCAGAAGTCACGTTTCGATTGTAGAGTTAAACTTTGTAGCTAACTCCGGGGCGGGAGGCGGCGCATCCCACGACACCATCGGGTCCTAGGTTCAAATTCAGCTTCTGGGGCGGCCGAGGCTTTTGAATTTACAAGCACAAATACTCTTGGTGTTCAACCCAAGCAATCTTCCTCCTACCACTGCAAACACCCTTGGAAACCAGAAGGGTTTGGGTCACCTTTCCACCTTGTGCCCTCGCGGATCCCCTCTCCATCCCCACCCCGCCACCACAACCGCAAAGCGGCGAAGTTATCGGCTCTTTCCGGCTCTGCAACTTTATTATGGGCAAACCGGGTCACACACAAAGAGGCTCCCCTGACTTTGGAATGGAGGGGTGGGAAATTAATGTACACCCTATTTGAGGATGTTTGTGGTGTCAGATGCTGAACAAGCAGGAAAAACAGGAGGGTGCCACGAGGTGGAGGTATTGAAGGTGTACTTTGCAAGTTCGATGGAAGGCTGGACTCAGCCCTGGGGCCCTTCCCGGGTAGGTGGACGGGGGCGTCCCCAGCCTCGCGGGATCCCATCCTTTAGCGCCAGGCCTGACTGGATGTAGGTGTATGGGTTTGACTGCCACCTCCAGCTCCCCTCGCCCTCGATGGACCTCTGCCTTGACTGCAACTCCCTACACGGACGAACTAGGCTCCACACAACGGCCAGTCGCGTGGGGGTGGGGCAGAGAGGTCGGGAGAGCGAGGGGTTAGCCCAGGGAACGTCCTGGCTGCCAGAAACCTGCTGCGAAGGGAGGGGAGGCAACAGCTGATCCGGGTTTTCTGAACCCCAGCCGCCTCACCGCGGGGCTGGCAGGAAAGAAGAGCCCTGGCCGTGCGCTTCTCCTAGTCCCTGCCCCGCTGCTTCAAGACTGAGCAAAATCTTTGATCGCTTTTCTAACCCTCTGTTTTTCCATCTGGAAAATGGGTACAAAAGTAGACTCTGTTTCAAATGGAGGGTTTTTTGTTGTGGTGGTTTGTTTACTTGCTTGTTTTAAGTAAAACTACGGGGGCAAAGCGCCTCAAGAAAGGGCACAGTATTCCACGATAGGTCGTGTCGCTGTTATTGTTTCGTTCCAAATGCTGACAGGTTTTGCCGCTATGGTACCACCAAACACAAGCTCCTAACGAGCCGTTTCCTGCACCTACCCCCTCATCTTTTGGCTCTGAAGATCCTAAAGTGTCCAGGCTCGGACCCCAGGAACCCTACAAGACCTGCACCACTCTGGGATCGAACTCACAGGCTGGGAGGGCTCTCCTTGACCGCATCACTCGGTCCCAGTCGGGCCCTTGGACATGCCTCTCCTTTCCCTGCGCGGGACTTCACAACGCTTTCGAAGGCCCGAGGTATCCCTAGGCTGGTCGGACAAAGATGCCCAGGCACTAGAAGAAGCCCCCAAAGCTAGGCTGGAGAAGACCTTCCGAAAAAGGCGAGATGTACACATTTGTAGTATGAGGAATCAAAGTACATAATTTCAGAGCGGGAAGCCAACCAAGGGCGCCAGGCTGCTGAGCGCACCTAATTGCGCGCCCGTGCCCTCAACCTTGGCCCACCCTGGCTTCCCGCGCTGGGGCGCTTCAGCAGAGGATGCCGGGAGGAAATCTCTTTTCCGCTGGGGGGAGCAGCGCGGATGGGGTGGAGATGGTCATTGCAACTGTTCCTAGCCTCTAGAAGAAGGAGGCCCAGCAGCAGCTTGGAACCCAAGACACACTTCCGAAATACAGTTCCAAAATCAATATCCCCGTTTTGCACAAACGAGCTAAAAATCTAGAAGAGTAGGGACCGGTCCGCAACGAAGGCGCATGGTGGCATGGAGTAGAAGTCCTTTGACAGCCGCTGGAAGTTCGTCCCCTCCCCACCCCCGCGTCCTTGTATTGGACGTCTGAATTGGACGATTCCTGACCTCCGGCCCCTCTGAGAGGTTCATGAGACCCAGACTTCCTGGGAGTATTTGTTCACCTGGACCTCTACAACGACTTTCAGGGCACTTGGTGCCCCACTCTCAAAATAGAACCCTGTCTAACCCCCAAGTTAGAAGTGGTACAAGTACCGGGCATCTTCCAAGACCCCAACCCAGGCGCTGGTACACTAACTCTGGCACCTGCCAGAGAAGCTAGAGTCGACTGCTGCCGGCTTTGGGTGCAGGTGACCCCTCTACCACCCACCCCTAGGTGACTGCAGAGACTTCTGCCCCCACCGGCAGCACCTAAGTCAGGGGAGGGGTAGAGAGGATTTGCTGGACAGAAGTTTATGCCTTGGTCGTTTGCAAACCGAGCAAAATCGTGTAGATTTAACCCTAAGGCTACTCTAGTCTGAAATACAGGAAACCAAACTGTCGGTGGCTGACACGTGTGTGTAGGGTAGAGCTGATTTAAAAACTTGCCATGACAGGCGGTGGAAAATGTCTTATGATCAATGAACAGGCTTTGCTTTGCACTTTACAATTTGAATTAAACTATGGGGATTCTGCCCATTTATATACATGACCAAATCGCTCTGTCTGTAGCACAAGCTTCCCCTTGGTTTTGGAGACAATCTATTTGGACCATTCATTGGGCCCCTACACTTTGCACAGGACAAATCTCGCCCCCACTCCCAACCCATCATCCTTCTCTGTGAACCCTCCCTTGTTCTTGACTTTCCAGCTTGGACAGCGTCAATCGAAAGCAAGTTGGACGTTGGGGGGCAGGGATGACGTTTCTGCCTGAGGTGGGTCTCCGGCATTAATTGTCCCAATAAATTGAGATATAGTGTGCATAATGCAATGGAGCAATATGGTTATAGTCCACGTGTATGACTTAATTAAGCTATTTGCAGCTTGATGCTGCAAGTCAACGGGTGTGCAAGTGGATTAACAATTGCCGGCTCCCTTATCCTCAGGATGGCGCATAATTACTTTACTAGCGGTACATATCAATTTTTGATGATTGCGGAAGCCATGCTCGCTTCACCAAGAAGCCGTTTAATAACTCTCCGTTGTGTATTAAAAAAGTAGTGTTTGGAAATATTTTGAGGTCGCTCTGAACATTTTTATAGTTTCTGATTGTGGCCTTTAATGGGCTGCCGTTTTATTCCTGATGTATATTTTATAAAGGGGCAAAGGCTAAAGTCTTAAGTCTGGGCTCTGGGAGGAAATTGGAGTCCTCTATGCTTCCCCACCCTCTTTTCACCCCCCAGGGGTCTCCTCGTGTCTTTATGAAAGTCGGGTTGGCAGAAGAGGACATAATGGACACATATAAATGCTTGTAACTGGGCAGTCACCTCTACAATTGTCTCTGCTCTCACCTTTCCCCCCTGCTCCTCTCTCTCTCTCTCTCTCCCTCCCTCCCTCCCTCCCCCCCCCACACGTTCACACACACCACGCACACAAACATCCTACTTAAAGATTATTGAGGAGGACTGTGAGCTGCCCCTCTTCATTCAGCATCCCTTTCCCCCTCCACCAACAGGACCCTGTCCCCAGTGTTGCACACTCCTGCCCAGCGAGGCTGAGGAAAGCAAGGCGTCTGGTGGCCCAGCAGGGTAGTATGTACTAACATGGGTTGATGAAATTTGTGAGAGGACTAATAAAATTATACAACCTGATGACAGAGGCACTGACATTCTTACTTCCTGGGCTCCTTGCCCTTTGTTTAGAGTCAGATGGTGCCAAAACCCCAGCTCACTTTCACCCTGGCTGGGGATGGGTGGTGATGATGTGCATTTGTTCTCTGTGATTTACTATTCGAATCTTATGTCAAGGCTGAGAGTTTGACCTCTCTGGATTGAACTAAATTCATCACCTATAATTTTATTAAAAAGCCCAGAGGCCATCAATCATTATGAGAGCATGAGGAGCCAATATTTTCCAGGAAAACATGTCAAGTTCATGAACACATGGCACTTCTACCATCCCTCCCTTGTCCTGGGCTGGACAGGCACTTACCTAAGCTTTTTTCTGAGGACCCAGGGTCAATGCAGCACTCAGTGGATAGAGGTGTTTGGGTGGAGGGATTTTTTTTTTACTTAATTAGGACCAGAGCTGGATGAGATAGTGTCCATTCCCTGACTTAGGCCAAGCTCCAAAGAAGCCCCCTGTTTTTGGACTCAAAAGATGGTTTGACAAACTGTGTTTCCTAGCCTTAATCCAAAAGAAATTTCAAAAGGTATAACCAAGATCAGGCCTGCTCTACCCATTTCTGAAAAAGCTGCTGTAAATCACTCCAAAATTACAGTACATCACAGCCTACATGTATATCAGAATATCCAAATGCTTGCCTGCTAATGAAATAACTGTAATGCCAGTCCCATTAAAAAAATTTAAGAGGGATACAATTTTCCAGTGGTGTTTTAAACTCAACTCAATATTAATTCTTTAAAATTAAGGTTGCACAGTCCCTGTTTTGAAGGTTTCCTGGTCGAAGTCAATTTGTTCTTGTACCTGAAGCAGGTGATGTTTCTGCAGAGACATCTGAATGACAGCGGGAGTGGAGGACAAATCTAATAAAGCCTAATAAAGCGTGAGCGTCGAAATGTCATTAAACTTACAAAGATGAGACTCAAAATCACCAAAAAGGTAAATGTCTTCATTAGTCTGATCTCTGAAGACTGTCGAACATTTCATTAATTTATAATTTATGATTGTTTGACAAATATTGAAAAGTATGTAAATATGAGTGGGATAATGTCTTTTCTGCGGGAGATGAGGAAATGACCCAAACTGTACGTGCCTGCAAGATTACACACAGGACCCAGCTCTCTGTTATCAAACTGTGCCGCCCCTTTAGCCAACATATTGTGCAAGTGACAAGTGAAATAGTGCAGATAAACCAATGGTTTAAAACGTAATAAAGACAACAGCCATTTGCATTTTTTACATTTTATTACAAAGGTAATTTACTATGACACATTTCTGAATGTAATTTATGAAAACATGTTAAAGCAATTACATCGTGTATAGAGCCCTCAGAGCTACGAAATTCAGATAAATAATAATATTATAGATCTTTAGAGACTTTCACTATTGAAAACATATCATAAAAGGAATCTTTTATTTCAAAAATGGATTGTACAGGAGAAGAAGATAATGGCATTAAGATTTAAGCTTAAGAATAAATTCTTGAAGAATAATAGAAAATAAATGAACAACATTATTTGCTGGAGTTGCAAAATTAAATCTTTATGATGACAATTTGCTTAATTCATAGGCTTTATTGTCAACAATTCTTTTTCTTCCTGGAGTGGATGGAATGTTAGGTGCTTCTTGGAAAAGAATGAAAGAGGAATGTATGTTTTCTTTCTCAAATTTCTGAATTTATTTTTTCTATTTCCTTAAACAAAAGCACAGAATTGTGCCAGTTTTGAAAAGGAGAAAAAGAAACCCATTCCCTGGTGGTCAGTGCTGTCTGAACCAATCCTTCAAGCACACCAGCCTGTCAGGAGTTATCAAACTGGAAGAGAATTTCATGAGAGAAGAGACAAGGCAAATTTACATAATAAAACATAAAATTAAAACTGGACATCTTATTCCTCTTCTCACTCCAGATATTAATTTATTTTGTACTTGCTTCATAAAATGTTCTAAAAACTGGGGGTACATGATCAGATACTTTGGATTTAACTTTTTCTTGGAAGAGGGGAATCTTTACACCTTCTGTATTCACAGGTACACTTCCCTCAAACATTTCAGATTTAAAAATCAATCATAATGCAAGGCTGGAATGAGCTGCTTTCTTGTCTGTGGAGGAATGCCCTGGGTTTATCCTACAACTTGAGACAACGCAAAGAGTGCAGTACCTTCACCTGAAGTATCCCTTAGGGAGCTTACCTGCTGTGATAGCTTTACAGCCACTATTACTATCTCTGCTGTATTGGATCTCGTCAACCTAAGAAAGCAGGTCCTATATATCCAAACCAGATCTGAACTGTGTGGCATCTGGAGCATGTAATAGTTAAGCTTGATCTTCTCCTAGCAGCTCATGGTAACTGGCCCTCAACACTTCATCCTTCTCCCCAGCTGGAACAGCCAACACTCCCAAGTGGATGCGGAGTGAGTGCCTACGGAGTGTCACCAATCTACCAAAAGAAGGTCCTCCTTAAAAGTGGGCCATTGCTGTGTCAACGTGGTAGACACTTTCTTGGGAATAGTGTGCAGGTGCGTGCCGGTCTAGAGACCCGAAATCCCTACATCCCTGCCCACGGATTTCTGTTCTATCGTGCCTCCTGCTAGACAGTTGGAGGCAGAACTGGCCAAGCAGCTGACGCTCCTTTCCCATTCCGGCGAAAACAGCACCTTCTTCCCGCCAAGGATGAGTCCAGTCGGCATTGCTGGTGGACAGAGAGGCAGGCGGGTCAACGGGCTTTTTAGCTCCGGGACACGATCACTTTTGACTCCTTTCTCGTGGATCAGCGGCGAGGGTCTCCCTTCCAACCCAGCATTAGAGTGGATTTTCACTTTTACCACCAGGAACTACCCCAACCTTAGATCCCTAGCCCAGTCGAGGCTCTGGCTAAAGTCTGAGAGCCCTTGGCGCTAGACGGGTCTTTAACCCCCGCTCCCACCCCCAATATTCTCCAGAGCTGAACTGAGCAAAGGGTCGGGCCGTGGGTTAGTTTTAACCAAGGTTAAATCAGTCCTTCGCTCCAGCCTTTGTCTCACTTGGAATGTTTAGGGGTTGCATATGCTTTTGTGTTGCAAACAGCAACCGAGGTCCCCAGGAGTTCCTGACCCCATGCCAGGGCTGGAGCGCCGTTTCCCAGGACAACTGGCTGAGCCGGCCTCCTGGCCTTGGTCTTGCGCAGGCCCGCTGCCATGCGCACCAGTAACAGCGCAGACACGCAGAGCCCAGCTCACCTTCCAAGAAAAGTTTCCCCTTTCTTAAAAAGAAGAGGAAATCTATTTAAGAATGAATTTCTCAGAAAGCAAACTACCTGTATTCTTGGACTTACAAAAATGAAGAAACGTCATGGGGCCGGAGGTGCTCAGTAAAGACAGAAGAAAGAGAAAGAACAAAATGATACCTGCTGATTTGTCAACCCCAGTGGGCAAACAATCTGTTAATAACAATCAAAGGACTGCATTGTTTACTATGAAGCTCTCTGTACATGACCCCATTTATATCTGCACGGCCATGTTTTCATGACTTATAGTATATGCAAAAACAAACTTTCTTGCGGTGTTTTTTCCTCCCTCCTTCTTCTCCTCTGTTTGTGAAGCTTTTCTGTCCAGTTAGATGACTCTAAAAGAAGGCGAAGGAAAGGAAGAAAAAACCTCCACCCCCATCACCACCCAAGAAATGATAAATAGCGTCGCATAGCTAATCGCTGGAGGGCGTGTTTACCAATTCATAATCATTTATTCTTGGTGATGTATGACTCTTACTCTTAAATCTGAAAAGCTTCTATTTGAAGGTGTAAATAGCTTTTTTTTTTCCTTTCCTGCAGTAAACCTTCCTGCATTAGCAGTGATTGATCTCATGTACAATTCGTCCCAGAGTGCTATTTTACAGGGGGAACACTAGCTTTTGGAGATTAACTGGGGAGTCTGTTACATATTAATGAAGCTGGGAGATATACTAACGTTTTGGTAATTTAGTTATTTGTGTCTATAGCTATCGTCGTTATTTTCTTTTAGACCCCTGCGGTTGCTTTCCATCGAATTAAAAAGTGGTCCTTAGAATTATTTTTTTCCACTGGCAACTAAATGCCATTTAATGTGAAAAACAAATGTTGACTTCTCTCTTGAAGGAAGTGTGTTTCTTGGCAAGACATCAAAGTGTTTTAAACTGTATTACTGGGCTATGTTAGTTTTCTTACTTGTAGGCTGTGCTAAAGTAATAACTAATGGGAAAAGAATAAAGAAGTCTTGGCCAGCTTCTAGCCTAGAAAAATCATTTGATCTTCTAGGATAAGAGGAGAAAGTTAAGAGAAAACTGTCCCTGGACAGAGGTTTCCCCCAAACATTTGAAAACCCAAACAGAATCAATGTTGGGGGCAGGCTGGTGGAGGAGGAACAGAAGTTGCTCCTTGATTTGCAACCTGATAATTAATATCCCACCAAATGAGACATCAACGTCATTAATGCCTGTGCGATCCTGGAGAGAGATTTTTGAGTGAATTCCAATGCCGAATAAAAGCCTCATCTGGCAAAGAGGTTGTTGCCACATAGCCCAAGATAAACGGATACTAATCTTCTGTTTTCCTGTAGAATTTTCATGGGGAGGGAATGTAGCTGAAATGTTCTCTGGCTCTCACAAAACTTGGGAAGGGGATTGTCTGTGGGCAGGAAGCTTTCCCAGATGACCCCCCCAACTCCCTAAATTCTGTAGAGGAGGCTGGATTGAGGGAGTGGGATGAGGAGAGGAGAAAGTGTTTCAAAACCTCCACTGAGTGAAGTGAGCACCTGTGCCTGCCTAGTGTAAGAAAGGCGGATGGCTCATTTCCACTTTGACCAAGTCCAAGAACTGCCTACTGACTTTAGAAGAGCGCAGGAGGTCTGCTTCAAATTCCCATGGGACACATCTGTCCCTGGGTTCTCAGTGCATGAATCTGAGCACCATAGGCCTCTGGGCATCTACTGGAGATTGATCTCCCACTCTTCAAAGGGGAGACTCCTCCTGTTCCCCTCCCATAGCCTCTGTCACCACCCTCCTGGAAGAAGCCTGGAACTGGAACTCTGGACTACTAGGGCTGTCCAGCCCAGTGTTGGCTGACAGGGCGGCTTCAAGGACCAACAGCCTTGCCCCAGCCGCGTGATAGCGCCAGTTGGCCGGGGCGCTCCCCTTTTGTTTTCGGGGGGCGATTTATGTTCTTTATAAAAATGTGGTTTGGAAAAATAGAAAAGGCCTTGAAAACGTTGTTACAATGAAAAAGGGACAAATTAGAAGACATTTTCCGTGATCAAAGGCGAGAGGGAGAGCACGCATGGACATTCACAAAGCTTGACTTATTCACTCCCCTCTTTTGCAAGCCGGGGCAACAAGCGTGTCCCCCATTGACAAGGAGCCCTATTCAGACTGCAGGTGCGAAGTGGGCCGGCACGCCCGGCCACATTATGTCAAGGTTGTTGGAGATTAGTGTTCGGCCTTAATAACTAAAGCGCTTGATTTACATTGGAAAAAAGTCCCCTCAGCCGTGAAAACAAAATCGTTGAACGCGTGATCATTGCGAGGGCGGCTGATATCCTAATACTTGCATTGTTCCCGGCCCCAGCCCAGGCGTGCCCCTGCGTCCTCAGGAAGGGCAAGGACTGTGGCTGCTAACCGTGGAGCAGGTCCCCAGCAAGCGCCACGTCGGGCCTGGACGAAAACGTGACGGATGGACGTTCCACCGAGGCCCTAGGAAGACAGATGGGCGCCTCCCTGGGATTTCAACTCCTGGCCCTACACTTTGGCAAAGCCTGGAGTAGAGTAGTGGGGACTCCACGGTCTGGAGCAGGTCTGACAGGTGCGAATCTGAACGCTGCGGGTGGCTCCAGTTTGTCGTGGAGCCTGAGTTGGGAACTTGTCTTGAGGTGGTGTGGGCAGACAATTTTCCTCACAGGTGAGGATCATTTGGGAGTAACTGGAGAACTGAAGGCACACGCACTCTGATGGGGGCCTCCAGGAGGGTTATGGAGGAAGTATGCAGGTCAAACTTCCTCCAAGATCAGCCTATTTCAGAAAAGCCCACATCTACCTGCAGCCCAAGCTAAGGTTTCTTCGCAGATTTCCCTTTGTTTTCCCAGAGATGGGTGGAGGTGGGGGAATCCACCTTGACCTTGGTCCTGTATGCCCCTGCAAGGCTATTTGCTCTCCCATCCATTCTTCCAGCCACCTAGGAGAAGGGATCCAGAGAACAAGAGATGTATAGCTAAGACCCAAGATCAGGCATTTCCATGTGGATTTGTATCCATTCTAACTGCAGTATCTTTTGTGGAAATCAAGCTACTTAAGGCAATTTCCATACGATCCCAGCTAGAAGAAAAGGTTCTGTGGGGACAAGGTGAGAAAGCTATTAACTATTGTCTGCCCTGAAAAGGTCGTAAGTCAGCGCCTCAGTAGCCGACCTGTCAGGAGAAGGTATAAAGGCTTTATTCACGCGGTGGCTGCAATGTTCTCAGCTCTCACAAAAGTGTTTTTATGATTCAATTTTCTTACCTCTTTTCTTAATTAAAAAGCTGAACCATTAGAATAGCACCTGCGTTGTGTCCTGACGGTGCCTGCATACTAATTCCAGAACCTTTACAGCCAGTAATTATAACATAAAATCAGAGGTTGAATAAAACAGAAGGATTTTGCTCCCAAAGCCTTGCTAATCCCCTTTTAAAAGGGTCTGGTGAAATAATTCAGAACAGTTTCCGGAAGTTGGATTACCACTTTTTTTTTTTTTTTTTTTTTTTTACTTTTTACAATGCAATGATATTCCACACTTAGAAAAGGCAATTTTTCTACAACAGTTTTACTTTCTTTTTTATTTTTAAAGAAAATCAGCAGGTTTTTCCTGATAATGGAAAGCTTTTCAGTACTGGTTCTTTATTCACTAGATGCAACGGCAGAAAATGTAGGGAACATTTTTAGATATATTTAAAACATTTTCATTTTCTCAGGTGAAAGTGGCTGTGTTGAGGTTAGGATTGCTTACATGTATCAGGCAACTTCTCACTTCTCAGAGGAACTAAGTTAGCAAATCTTGAAAAGGGCTGAAGCCTATGTTTCATGATATAGAAATGTGCACATTTCAGGTAAAACACCTTCCACCAGGATGCTGGGTGTGTTTTTTGAACACTTAATGAATGCATTGGTGAGTACAAAAGCTAGAGATCTCCCTCTATTAAATACTAAGCAATGGCACAAGTCAAGGACCTTTAGCTGTCTGAAGTTTCTCCTACTTTTGGCAAAGAAGACCAGGCTCATCTGGCTAATCTAATCTTGCATTGGAGAGCCTACTGTCACAGATGAGAGAAAATTGAGTCATTTTCCTGATTCTACATAAATTGTGTGGTGACATTGTTGGTGGACTATTTTTCTTTATTTTTTCCATCATTCAACAACTACATGGCACAGCCAGTACAGAATTGCCTACTTTTGGTTTATTCCCTCTGTAGACATCTGCTAAGGTTGTCTATCACTGTGAGGTTGAGAACCATGTACACCTCTGCTCATCTTGTTTTGAATTGATCAATATCCTGCCATTGCATTTTGGCTCATTGAGAGTGTACACTGGCTCTAAAGAAGCAAAAGGTACCCAGCAAGTTTCAAAGTCCATCTCCCTAGTCATGTTTACACTAGATTAACCTGTATTCCAGGGTATTTTTTCTTTCTTTTCCATGCAGCTGCTTGGATGTTTGCAAAGCCTCTGAGTGATACCGGGCCACAACCCAAGACCTCCCCTAATTGTCTTCTGAATTACTCTTTTTCCTGAATGACTTTAGGATCTAAGCTTGATAACATTCCTAGAAGAAGAAGAAGAAAAAAAAAAAACACTTATTTTCTTCATTGCAGAGATTTGGGTGAAAATGCAATGCTGATCTGAGGTTCAGACAGGAAGTTGCTGACCACTGGTTGTCACCAGTGTTGATGTGGAATTCTCGATAACTTGTTGATCGAATTGTTGGCAATTTTCCTGGAATGAGCATTTAGTAAAGAGAAAATCATTATTGTGGAAATGATCCTGATGTATTCCTGGGAAAATTGTACTTTTCTTGTGTGTGAGTGTGTGTGTATGTGTGTATGTTTTTTCCCCAAAAAGCCCAGTCCTCAGCCTCCCAAATGCCCTTGCTCACTCCCCACATGCCCTATCACCTAAGCCTTGAGAAGCCCAACAGGGAACTAAGAAACTGCAGAGACTTATAATAAAATTAACTCAACATCTGGGCTAAGCGAGCCATGGAATTTACTACAACGCCAGAATCTTCACAAATCATATGGGTGACATTAAGGCAATCAGTTTCTTCAGCTTTGTTCTGTACTGAAATAAACTCTACTTCCAGTTTTTCTTTGGCCCTTAAAAAACAGATTATATCTCTGCCATAGTGCCTGGATGCATTGGGCGCTGGAACTCTAAGAGTAAGTTCATATGGCAAGAGGGTGAGGATGTTCAGCTCTTCTTGGGGTGCCTGAAGGAAACACAAATGGTTGTAGTGCCTGGAGCCTCTGAGGGACTCTATGATTGGCTAGAGGAGCCTACAGATAGTCATCTGATTTAGTGAGGTTGCCAGATGACTACATATAGCAACAACTAGCGTTTGGATTCTAAATATTTCAGGGAGTATCTTATTTAAACAAAACAAACTCGTGAAAGATAATAAAACATTTTTTAAAAGGGGGAAATATCGTTTTATTTTACACTGGTGGAACCTGAAGTACAGGGGGCTTCCTTTCTCATTCCGGGGCACAGGGTCTGCAGATGGACAAGCAGTGTAAATGGAATGACTCCCCATTCCAAGGTCTTCTCACCACTCGCTCTGTTTTTACCTTGCACTTAAATGTGGAATCGTGAAGGGGGGAGATAGGGCATATTTAGGATCAATAACAGGTTTAGGTGTCCCCTAGCTGCCCCCTCAGTGCCACTGGCGAGATGGGAGGTGAGTAACTTTCCCAGAGGACACTGAGCCGAACACAGGGTGAGGTGAGCCATGGGCACTTGGGGACCAGTGAGTTCGAGGCTCTGTCAAAGGTGACACCATTCAACCCCGCCAAAAATACAAAATAAAAGGTTTGAAGGCCGTCTAAGCCCTGCCGGCAGCTGGGTGCTTGAGCGCTTTGCTTTTTTTCCCTCTCCTGGATCCCTGGACCCCATCGCCACAGGTGTGGACTCGGAAGGTTCAGAGGCAGACTTTCCTTCCCCAAAACCCCGGCGTGGAGCGTCAGGGGCAGCCCTCTCGCCACTTGGAGGTGTCTTCACGGCGCTTTCCTGGGCGCAATGGGAGGTGCCAGTGAAGGGTTGGGATCCCCTGTGGAGTCCCTGGCTGTCGCAGGGAGGGACTCTAAGCAGCAAGATCGAGCCAAGCGCTCCGAGCCCCAGAGGTGCAGGCTTCAATGCAGAGTCCCCACTTGGTTCCTACCACAGCGCTTCTGTCGGCGAAAAGGACTTTCAAGAGTGCTCTCTCCATGCAACCTAGTCGAAGAGACCTGAGCCACTGGAGAGGCGCCTCACCACCAACCCGCTGCTGTCCCTGAGCCTGAGGACGAGACCCTGGAGTGGGAGGGGCGGGGAGGGGGGCTGCCTCCTCGCTGCGGCTTTCCCACTCTCTCTCAGCTCGCAGCCGCCTTTCCACAGCCGGGCCTTCGGCTTTTGCGCGCTGGAGTCCCTTCCGCAGCTTCTTCTCCTGGACCTCAGCCCTCACTCTATACGCTAATTCTCCAAGGGGCTCTCTAAAGAGACCTAGCATTTCCAGCTTAGGCACTCTCGTCCTCAAACCCGGTCCAGGGCCCCAGCCCCTCACACCAACTTCTCAGGAGTGGAGAGAAGGAGCAAGGTGTAGCGTCTGCGTAGTGGGCGTGGGGGAAGGAGGGACGCGTGTGTCTAGGAAGGCAATGGCTGCTGGAGGAGGGAGGATGGGTCTTGTGATTCTGACACTTTCAAGTCCCCCAGTGATTGGGCAGAGAAGAGGGCACATGCAACAATGCTAAAACCCACCGAAAATCCGACTGGGGTGCAAGATAGAGGCCTATAGGCTATGCCTCCCAGTCTCAAAGCTATGCGCTTCGCAGCTCTGTGCGGGGATCCCTGGGGCCTGAGGAGGCAGCATCCAGCTAGGAAGATTCTTGCGGACAACTGAGCCCAGGCAGGCCATCAGAGCTTAAGCAGGGCTTGGAGCCATTCTGTCCCGCTTTTTTTCTTTCCCTGTTTGGTTTCTGCCAGGCTTTTCTCTGGGAATTCAGAAGTGGTTTGTGAGAGTGTGCACGGAGCCAGGGGCGGCATGAAGGCAGTGTTTCCCAGAATTCCGCTTTTTCCTTCTTGCGTAACAGAAATCATCTCATGATGTCAGTGTCACTGGGGTGAAATTAGGCCAAAGGAGGTCTCTCCCGTGATGGACATTTTGGGGATCCTTCTATTCTGCTCCCTGGACCCCAGAGATGCTTCCATCAAGCCATGAAGAAAATGGAGAGTCTTGTGGTAGGGATGCAATAATAGGACACCCAGAATCAAAAGAGGAAGGAAAAACATCACATCATTTATTTCAGAAGAAAATAGCAAAATGGAGCTCCAGGTACACAAAAGCCTTTGGAGGAAAAGGAATCACAGATTTTATTTCATTTACATTTACATAGTTACAAGATTAATCCTCAGTTTTCAATTTTGTTATTCATTCAGCAATCATTTGCAAATACGTAACAACTTTTTTTTTCCTTTCAAGTTAATTCATAATGGAACTGATGCTAAAGGGACAGATGATAAATCACAAACAGTGAGGGCAGAGAGGCTACCAAATAGTCTAAGGTTTCAGTCAAGCTTTTGTGTGTGTGTGAATTATGATTACAAAACGTTTGCCTGTCTGTATAATTCACATTCATTGCAATCATTACATTTTCCCATAAATTAGTGATATAAACAAACATATGGAGACCTCCAGTAAACAAATAAAATCAATATAGGAGACAACATTTTGCAGCAACTATAATAACAGCATGGGTTACAGCTCGGGGAAACTTCTTTACAAATCATTTAGTCAGCACACACAGGGTGGGGGGGACCAGCACATCCTTGTTTGTTTAAACCACTTTTAAAACCACAACAGGAGGTATGGGGAAACCTGGACAGGGTGAAGGTTTCTTTCCTGGGCACAATATAAAATGAAGAACTGCACCTGTGGTTGAGGGGTGGTGGGAAGGAAGTGTGCGGGAAGGATGGACATTTGCATGCACTTTGGGTTCGCTTTCTTGTAGCCCAAACCTTCCAAACCCCAACTGTCAAGATTCTGAAACAAACAGGAACTTATTACAATGTCTCTCTCTCCCTCAAGCCACTCTCCTTTCCATTAAAGGCAAAAAGAGCTTGCTGATTACTGCTGTTGGGAAGAATCACACAATGAGTCTATTTTTAGCAGAGGTGCGTTTGAGGGAGCAGGAAATATTAACAATCACCTTGGGGTTAGCCCTAGGTTCCAAGGATCCCTGGGAGCCTGAGGGGCTGCTGCAAGAAGCCGTCCAGGTGATCCCACTTGAACTGATTGAAAGCAGGCCAGAGCAGTATGAAGCAGACACACAAGTATGGACTTGGGGTATGTACCCTCTGCCTCACCCTTCTGCACTCTCCTCCCACCCCACCCGCCCCATCTTAGAGATGTGCAAAGGGCTCCCCAACATCTGCACACTTTGCTAGGGCCTGACCTCTTGTCCAGGCATTGCTTTTGTTTTACCCCTAGCAAGACCTAGCCCTGAAGTTATCCACTGCTATATGTGTGGGTATCTTTTTTTTTTTTTTAAGAAGTTTGATTTTTATCTCTTTAGAAACGGTTTAAAACTAACGGGGCAGAGGGAGTTTGACAGAGAGGAGAACAAATCGCTGACAAAGAACCTTTTACGTTTCATCAGCGTTGTTAGGACGACAAGCAGGAATGTCTCAGATAATAACTCCCACTTCAAAGATTTCTCAGCTCAATAGAAAGCGGACCATCCTTTTTATTCAACCACAAGGACTGGCACTAAAGAAGACTCCACTGTTTGATTTTTTTTCCACCATGTTTATTTTTCCCCTATTCACTGGGGTACTTGGATAAAATAAACAACAAGACAATTAAGGGAACATGGACTTCTAACTTTCCTGCCATCTTCCCCATCCCCTTGGCCTTGGGCCCTTGAGTTTGTGCCCAGGGCCAGTCCAGGCCTGAGGGTACCACACACTCTTCTGTGTTGAGAAACAAGTTGGGGGTATTGCAAAAGACTCCTGGGATGGATGGGGCAGAGAGCAGTGCTGGGAACTGGACTGGAAATGTCCCAAGAGCATAGTGTGAACTCTTCACACCTCCTCACACTTCCCCAGGTGGTTCTCCACCACCCCCCAACACTTCCCATCAAATTCAAATCTGCATCTTGCTCTAGATTTAGAGAGGTGCTTAAAGGAAACAGAGCTGGAAGGGTGGAGGAGACGTGTGCTCATTTGTTAAGCATTTGAGGCTGCCCTAAAGTAATTTACTCCTGACCCTGAAACTCTTTGGGGCTCAGTCAAGATGCACAGGAGTCCGGCTCCTCCCTTTCCTGAAAGCGTCCTGGGAGCCAAAGGCCCCCACGTCAGGGTGCAGGGTGAACCCCTAAAGGCGGGCGAGGCAGGTCCTAGGGAGGAAGTATATACTGGAGAGCACAGTGACAGTATTAAATAGCGTGAAAGCAAAGGTCAGCGCAAATGTATCTTAATAGAGTGTCTGCAGTGAAGTGTGCCGCCTTTGAAGCGGCCGCCCCCCCCAGCGCATTTCCATGGCGAGCCTAACGCGGCATGCTGATGCACCGTCAAACTCACACTTTCAACCCCAAAACCCGACTCTTTGAACAACCCGAGCTTGATTAGACCTTTCTCCTTTTCTTTCCCCTCTTACAAACCATTTCCTCGCCTTTAGAAACTCGCCATCAAACCCAAATGCGCCCTCTGATCACCGCAGAAAGCAGAAACAAAGGGGGCTGAGCGGCGATTCAAGCGGCCTTTTTCTTCTCTCACATTATTATCCATTTTTATTATGATCGGGAACAAGTGCCCATTCGCGTGGGTTTTGTTTACCGGAAATTAAATGAAAATGATTTAGTCCGCGTCAAACAAAAATATATACTTGTATACACAAGAAAAAAGGCCTGTTAGACGTAAATATTATGTCCTTAATGAAAAGCCTGGACGGGCTCCAGGCTCGGCCTTTCAGGATTTCAGTGCGACTTGCCCATTGCCATAGAAATCCTAACTTACCATGAAGATGCACCGTGGCGAAGAAACGCTGCTTTGTGCGCGGGCCCTTTGATGTCGCGGGCGCGAGATGCGGGCGCTCAGCTGCGCAGGGCGAGATTACCTTGCGAGCAACGCGGTGGACATCTGTAACAAGCAAATGAAAAATTAAAGGCGATTAGTGGCCAGCCAAACATTTTTATTTTATTTCATTACCTTGGATTGGGGTAGAAGGCAAAATGGGATTGGGGGGGGGGGGGGACCGGGGAGGGGGAAGGGCTAGAGACAGGAGAGAAAGAAACGAGTCCCGTTGAGACGAGGGCACTTTTTAAACAACGACGGAAGTAGCAAGTGCCTCAGATGCCCTCTGCATCTTGGCCGTGGGGCTGATGTTTCGAGACGGGAAGGGGTCGTTGGCTGCCTACTGCCGAGCTAGGCCTTAGTGTAGTGGGAGGTGGAGGAGGTTGCAACCTTCGTTCCTCAACACGTTCTCTAGGGATAGATTCGGGAGATTCTAGTTTTCACTAGGGGAAAGGAAAACAGTCCCACTCCAGTTAGGACGTTACCATTTAGCGCAGCGATGGGGGCTGAGGCGCAAGAGTGGGAATCCTCTAACTGGGTGTGAAGAATAGAGAGCGGAAGAAGAACCCAGCAGAGTGAGTGGCAGGGCCGGGACTTGTTAGCTGGGCTCAGCTTTTAAAATCGAGCTCCTTAGGAGGTTTCCTCCCCTGGGAACTATCTCCCCACAGTCGTTCATTTTCAAATTCTTAGGAAAATGGAGTGTTTCCAACCAAGTTTAATCTTTTTTATTTTCTTTTTCTTCTCCCCCATCAACTCTTAGCTAGGAATTGGGGCAGTCCCATCCTCCCGGAGGAGCTTGGCAGACTAGGTAACAGGTCCTGATCCCCGCCCTTGGGCAACAACTGCGAAGATCTTCTCCCCGGCCCCCAACATCTGGTTTCTTTTTCTAGGACCTTCACACTCAGGTATCAAATACACATTCAATCTTGACCCGTTGGGTGTTTGCCTTCATAATATTTATTAATGCAGTTCATTTCTCTTACTCTTTAAAAATAAGATCAACATTGTGTGATTTTTTTTTTTTTTTTTACAAAGACCATGACAGAATTGATATGATTGATCCAGACACAGTCGCCTGGGTCAGACCCCCTCGGCTCTGGAGGCTTGGGCTCAGTGACATCACCAGCGCTGCACATACAGCACCACCACCCCCAGCCCAGGCACCCACAACATTCAACAGGAAGGGTCTGGACAAGGGTGAGGAGTGGGAAACAAGTCTCCGGAGACCTCACTGCTTTCACTGCTTTGAATCCTGAAGCCTCTTTGGCCCTCTTTTGTCTGAACTTCCTGTTGTTTTGGACTCACCCCCTACCCCAGTGCACAAAGTAAGCCCAGTCCTGGGACAAACTGGCAGACAGACCTATCTGTGCTCCTAGGCCTGTCCGTGGGGCTAAGGACATGTGATTCCCCCCTCCCAGGAGAAGGGGATGACTCTACCCTTCCTTACCTCCTGTTACAGAAAGGGTTGGAAAATTTAACGCTTGGGTGTTTTTGGGTGTTTTGTTTCCAAAGATAGCTGGGGAACGGGATGTTTTAAGGAAGCAAAAGTGCAAAGAAAAACGGGCAGGAAACCGGTCCTGGAATTCCCCTCCACCTTTCTCGATCCGAATTTCATAGTGGGAATTGATGGGAGAGGGGAGGAGGGAGGAGAGGGGGGTTCCCACTGCAAGCTGGGAAGGAAGTGGAGGATAGAGTCTCGAGGAAAGGATTTCCCATTCTGTGAGCCTCTCGGGGGCGGCGCGGCCTTACTTTTGCCACCTGCGGTTGCCAGGATTACACATACATTCTTAATGTGTGCGGTTTTATTTGTTTGTTTGCATTTGCCTCTCTCTTTATCCCCAACACTGGCTTCTCGCCACCCAGTCAAGAGAGCCGGCGCGAGGGTGGGAGGGCTGACTTTGGTGGAGTGGACATTCTACCAGCATATTTCGTTATCTCTAGCTACTATTTGTGATTCTCGGCCTGTTTGCCTGCCTTTTTTTCCCCTTTTTTTCCTTCCTTCTTCGCTTCGGTAGCCAGGCCTAGCCGGGCAGTTTTGTACGCCGAAGCAGCAGCCACAGAAACAGCCCTGACAGCGGAGGCCGCGGCGGGGCCAGGTGGTGGCTCAGGGCTTGGGGGTGCGGCAGGGGCAGCCGCGGCAGGGCCAGCGCCCTGACACACGTACCATTCTCTCAGGTCGGTGCCACGCGCCGCCACCGCCGCGGAGGAGGCCGCCGGAGTCTCGTGGCCGCAGTCTGAGGAGGGCGACACGAGAGCAGACGGCGTAGCCGAGTCGTAGCCAGAGCTGGGCGGCGGCGGCGAGCGCCCGTGCACCTTCATGTGCTTACGCAGCGAGCTGGGATGCGTGTAGCACTTGTCGCAGCCGCGCACCTTGCACGTGTAGGGCTTGTCGCTCGTGTGCACGTGCGAATGCTTCTTGCGGTCGCTGCTGTTGGCGAAGCGCCGCTCGCAGCCCTCGAACTCGCACCTGAAAGGTTTCTCGCCTGGCGGAGGCAACGCAGAGACGTTAGTGCGCGTGGACAGAGTCCCCCGCTCGCTCTCGCCTCCCCCCACCCCCATCCCTATTTCATTTTCTGCAAAGGAACCACAAACAGATTTTCAGAAATCCCTTTCCTCATGCCTGAGATCCCGCACCCCCTTCTCCCGCCCAGAGCGCGCCCCCGCGCCCCTGCCTGCACGCCTGCTCCCCTCCCCCCTCTCCCGCCTGGACCTAAGGGGAGGGTACGGAGGAGGAGCAACGAAGACTCCATCTTAGTTGAGTTTCCATTCTCGAAAATCCTGATACACTAGGGCCGTTTTCCTCCGAAATTTACCGACTCGGAGCCAGAAGCACTTCTGCCCGCAGACTACATCTGACTGAGGAGCTCACATCTGCTGCATTGAAAGTGGCAGTTCCAGCCAAACGTCTTCTCTGCCCCGTCACCCGCCCAGGGTCCTCCCCTCACACACCTCATCCCCGTCCAAATTGTTTCCTAAAGTGTGTTTTGTGCCAAGGAGAAGAAATAATTTAAGGGAATGCTCAACCAGTGCATACGGCGTGTGCGTAATGCGGATCTGTGCTGCAGGGAAAGGTATTCTGAGCAATGATTCACGTCAGGGGCGATTTTTACAGGAAATGGAGCCTCCTCCCCCTTCCCTTCTACCCCCTGGGGGCAAACATTTAGCAGCATTCTTCAAATCTTGCCTAAACCGTCCGGGATCCCTCCAGATACGAGCGTAGGCAATAATGTTTTATTACGCTGCACCAGCGGCCTCCCGGAGACCCTGCCCTGGGCGGCGGGTCCGCGCGTTACAAACTGACTGCGAGGTGGACCCGCCTCCGTACGCCAACCCCGCCCGACTGTCCGGCCCTGCAGGCCTGAATTCGGGGGCTGGCGAAGGAGGATCTTCCCAGGCCAAGCGGGACGCGAGGTCTCGGGCAATCGCGCCCTAGAGCGCGGCGGCTCTGGGACGAACGCAGCTGCCGCAGCCGGTCCGAGTCCAGCTCAGTGGACCGCAGGGCAAGTGGGCGGCCCGGGTAGACCTGTGAGGGGCTCGGATCCGTGGCTGCGATGCTCTGTAGAGACGAGAGAAGGCGTGAGAGCGCGCGAGGGTGGGAATAACGGCGGGATCCAGCCCCAATCGGGTGGCTCGCTGCCGACGGAATCCGTTGGCGTGTGGGGTGGGGAAGTACTCGAGAACCCGGACGCTCAGGTTCCTGTTGGAGCTGCAAACGCTGTGGAAAGGGGAGAAGGAGGTGTCTGGGTGCTTTAAGCGAATGGGTGCTGCGCGGCTCTTGGGGTTGAGGAAATCGCTGCCGAGCTCCTGGGTAAGGAGGGAGAGAGATGGCACGGCTGGAGGACGGCTGCCTTTGTGATCGCTTCTCCCACCGCTTCCAGAGCGTTGGGGGGCAAGTTTGGACGAACAAAGCCCCTATTCTCGAGCCCTGCTGAGGCTCGGGCTGAGCCAGAGGTTTGCACACAACCCGCGCCTCCGCGCGGACAGCAGCTTGTGAGCCGCCGGCTCTGGCACCGCCCTGTCGCTAGCTTTCTCCCTCTTCAGGGTTACTGCTAGGGCACTGGGCCTTCTGGAACGTGCTGGCATCTGCCATTTCTCAGGACACCGGCACCGTTTTAGAAAGAGTGGGAGAAAGACACAGAATAAATCAATGGCCCCATTTGCCCCTTGTTTTCTCCCTTCGGATCCCAGCCAGCATCTGCAAACCCAAAACTTTCCTCCCCCACCCCCCGCCCGTCTTGCCTGCCTTTCTTTCGAAAATCACTTACAAAAAGCATGCAATTCATGGCTTGTAAAATGAACCGAGATTTTTTTTCTGAGAAAAGAGGAGGGATGGAATTTGAGTTGATCGCCTCCTCCCCCGCCCAGGGGAGGAAAAAAAATTCCCGCCACACACTTATCCCGTCCTGTGAACGCCTTGCTGGACATTCGTGTCGGACACAATGATTTCGCTCCAGAGGAGGAAAAAAAAAAAAAAAAAGGAGCAGTGAGGTGATGCTCGTAGCCCAGAAGTTTGCAGGCCCCTGGGAGGCCAGGTGAGGCCGCGCACCCGCGCGCTCCCCAGTTGCATCAGGCGCCGGGGCCTCTCCTGACAGCCCTCCCCGTCCTCCTCAACCCCCCGCGAACACGCAGCCGCCCGCCCTTCCCCTCCCCCAGGACCCGGCGCTGCGCCTTGGGTGGGTGGGTGAATGAGGAAAGCAGGGTTGGGCCAGGCCCCTGCCGCTCGCTTGGAGCGGCCTGCGCCCGGGCTGCGCTGTGAAAGGCCCCGAGTCTCCTCCCAGAGGCTCCGCAGCCCAGAAAGGCCTCCTTCTGGGCCCCGCGCCAGGCCCGCCTGACAAAGTTCGGAGGCGTTGGGGCGGCCGGGCCAGCGCCATCTTCGCGCACTTGTGGCTGGGTCTGGCTGTCCCGACGACTCCGGCCCGGCGCCTTCTCTGCTTTTCTATCTCGGATCGCGATCCCTGACTGACTGTCGGCTGTGGGGAAGACCGGGAGAACTCTGAGGCGAAGAGACCGTCCGGGGCGGCGGGGCAGGGGCAGAGCGCGGCGCCGGGCCCGCTCCCCTCTCGCCGCGTGCGCCACCATTGTTCCGGCATCGCTGCGACCGCCGCCAAGTGAAACCTCGCGGCGCGGGTTGCCGCTTCCAAAGCCAGGCCCGGGATTCAGATCCGGGAGAATCTCAACTCCTGAGAAATCTGCTCCTGTTCGCCGCTTCCGCGACTCAAGGAAACGAAACGCCATTAATATTTGAAAAGGCAATTATTTTCCTGTTGAATCGAGAACCGTCTTCATGAATAATTTGTAGTGCGGTCTATTGCCATTTGAGAAACATTTTGCTGCTTTTTTTTTTTTTAACTTTCTCTTTTCATAGCTTGAGAGAGGTGAAGGGGGATGGTGGAGGGGGTTGAAGCGAATGCCGGAGCAGACAAGGCTCTGTAGATTTAAAACAAAACAGAACAGAACAAAAAACAAACTCAAGCGGTAATGAGTCAGGACTGGGGCGGAAAGGACGCCCAGCTTTCTGTTCTGAATAGACGCAAAACGGAGCCAGCCTGGAGCGCTGGACTCGATTCTCCGCTGTAGGTCTACTGCGCTAAGAATTTAACCATTTTCTGCTTCACAGACTTCAAACAGTGGGCCAGCAAAGAGCAGGAAAAGTTTGTTTTAAAAACCTGTCATTAAAGATGAGTTCCTTCTCCAGCTCGGTACTGCGCCTCTACCTTCAAGATGCTGGCCTTCAGCTCCTGGCGTTGGAGACCTGCGGACTGGGATGGAGGTCTCATCTGTTCCCCCAGTCCTGGGGAATAACACTGTGGGGGGGGGGGTGGGGGGGGCAGATGCAGTAGAAAAGGTAGGGACCCCAGAAAGAGATCCAGGAAGCCATGCACTTCCAGACGTGCTGCGGAAATTAAGTATAAGGCTCAAAGTGGACTCTGGTCCTTTTGGATTGCCGGTCTCTGAGCCCTGGACCTTCCCCTGGGAATGAAGAGTTTGAAGGCCGAAAGGCAGGATTTAGCCAGCTTCTTCCCCCCAATGCCAGACTGAGGGAGTTCTTTGACTCTAACAATGGTTGAAGCTCCAGCAAGACTAGGGCAAGGCAGTGGGCCGTGGAAGTGGACCCCAGCTAGAACTGACTTGGTCTTCTCATCTCCCCTCCAGTCCTCTTCTCCTGCCGCCCTAGTGGGGGCGGGGAGCTCAACTTGGGGGTGAGGGGAAGCAAGGACTGCTGAACTAATTAATGTAACTTCCCCAGGCCATTCTGAAGTGTGAAAACTTCCTCCTCGCAACTGCATTCATTAGAGATGTCTCTGGCCAGAGGAGCTCAACTTTGCAGGCCCTGCTGAGCCTCCTTTTATTTTTTTGTTAACTAGAACTAGCTGATGTGGTTGACAACACATCCCCATTTCACTTAACCGCTCCATAGTAAGTGACATTTTAGGGAGGATGGGTCTAGTTGGGTCTCAACTAAAGTAAAAGTGAGGCTTCTGCAAATGCCCTTAAGTGTCAGGCCCTTAAGGCACAAAACTGGACTAAAGTTAACCTGTAAGAGGCTCAAATTCCCCCAAAAAGACAGTAAAGGACCTGAGGATCCCCTCTTCTGGGTGAGGGTCAGGTTGTCAGAGCTCCACCACACATTTTCAAAAAGGAACCAGAAATTGAGACAATTCTTGATACCTCTTTACAACTTTCGGGAGCAGTGCTGTTCCGAAATACCTTAACATCAAACTTTCTAAGAAAGCACACATCTGTCTGGGGTGGGGGATGGGGAGGAATGAATTCATCCTTGTCCCCCCCCCCCCGCCGCCCCCCAGCAGAAAGCCCTATCTTCCCTTCCACATAGCCTCTGGGAACTTCTCTGATTCTAAGAACAGAAACATAATAAAAATTCTATGATCTTGGCTCATGGAAAAAGCACCAAAATATTTCCCTTCCCCTCCACCCCCCACTCTGCTCCCTCATTTGGAACTGGAGGAAATCCTGTTCTGAAGACCTGCTCTCCCCGGACGGTTCGCACGAGACAGCGCCGAATACTGACCTGTGTGAGTTCGTTTGTGTATTTTGAGATTTTCTGATCTAGCAAAGACCTTCCCACACCCCGGGAAAGGACAGGGGAAGGGCTTCTCGCCCGTGTGCACGCGGATGTGATTGACAAGTTTGTATTTGGCTTTGAAGGGCTTGCCCTCGCGCGGACACTCCTCCCAGAAGCAGATGTGGTTGGCCTGCTCCGGGCCACCGACGTGCTCCACGGTGACGTGCGTGACCAGCTCGTGCATGGTGCTGAAAGTTTTGGAGCAGAGGCGCGGGGGAGCAGAGCCGTCGGCAGCCAGCCACTTGCAGATGAGCTCTTGCTTGATGGGTTGGCGCATGTATCGGAAGAAGGCGCCTGGACCGTGGGGCGCGGTGAGGTTCACTGTCAGGTTCATGCCCCCGTAGTTGTGTAGAGCTGCGGCAGCAGCCAAGGCGTCGCTGCGGGCCGCTGGCCCCGGCGCGAAGGGCTCGGGCCGCGCGTACATATCTCCGGGAAGCCCCAGACGCAGGAGTCCGTTCAAAGGACGGCCTGGGGAGGCCTGGGGAGGTTGCTCGTGGAGGCCGGAAAACACCGAGGGGCTGGAAGCGGCGGAGAGCTGGGGGCCATGGTATCCGGAGATGCTACCTGTTGTCGAGACAAATAGCGCACGTGAGAACAGGTGCCTTGGGCTGCGCACTCCCTCGGGCCCCGGGGGGCAGGCCCAGCCCAGCGGCACTACGGTCTCTATCTACCGTCAGCGCTGGGACTCGGAGCCAGAAGGCGCCAGCCGTGAATGTGATGGACAGAGCAAGGCCAAACGCTTCCGCCGCGGTCGGGTCGGGCTGCTGTTCGGCCGAGTCCCCTGCGGTGCCATGAGCTGGAGAGGGATGGCGGCGGTGGGAAAGACAGAGGGGCAGTGTGGGGAGCAAGGGTGGGTCTGTGGGCAACTGGGTCCCCACAAGAGGGGTCTGACCTGCGCCCCAAACAACACCCTGCGGCGACCTGTCAGGGGATGGAGGTGACAGAAGTGGTGATGTTGGAGGTGGTGCTGATTCCGAAGCGCCCCAGCCATATATATTAATTTCAAGTGCCCTGCTCTGCTGGGCGAGGGCGGCCTGCTTCACCCAGGCTCGGGCTCCCCGGGGCTCCCTGTGCCGGCCGCTCACGCCAGCGTTACCTGACAGTGGGGAGGAGAAAGGACAACCCTCCCCCCCACCAAAAAAAAAAAAAAACACAACTTGTACAAAGTCCCCACACACACACACACAAGTTTGAGGTTTGGGATTTTTTTTTTCTCCCTCTCTCGATCTTAAATGGCTGCGTGAAATCCCGTACACTACAGTGGCAGCAGCAGGGCGCAAGAGGAAGTGAATAGAAAATCGGGGCCGTGGCCGGGGCCCACCGAGAGAAACAATCGCCTAGGTAGCCGATTGGCCCGCGGCCGGGCCCGACGTCAGCGATGACAGGTCCTGCCGCACGCGAGGTCTCTCTCTCTCTCTCTCTCTCTCTCTCCCCTCTCTCCCCTCTCTCCCCTCTCTCCCCTCTCTCCCCTCTCTCCCCTCTCTCCCCCTTTCCCCTCTCTCCACACACACACACACACACACACACACACACACACACGCTCACACTTTCCCTCACTCCCACCCCCGCAACAGCAGTTCACGCTTCTACTGCTCATGCGCTCTGACCCGGGCACAGACTTCTTTTCTCTCCCCTGTAGCACCCTCCCCTCCGCTCCCAAAAGCTGGGTGGATCAGCCCTGCTTCCCGGCTCCTGGAAGGGAGCGAGGCTGGGGTGTGCCTCGGTTCGCCGCTACTTCGGGGAGCGAGCGGGTGTTGCGCTGTGTGTAATGCCCTCTGGGCACGTCAGGGTACCCCGGGCGGTGAGGGCTGATAGGCAGCCCTGGGTTCTACGGGACGGCGGTCGGCTTGGGAAGTTGTCCCAGGAGCCGCGAGGAAAAGGGGGTCGGGATAGAGGGAGGGGACAAGGCTGCAGACGAGTCAGCCGGGAATGGAGAAACTCCTACCCTGCGGCTCCTTGCGCCCAATTTTATTTTCTCGCTTTCTCCGAAATTTATCATTTCCTGCTCTTTCGCGTCCTCCTTCTCTCTCTTATTTGGCCTAACCCCCCTGACACACTTTGTTTCCCTACTCGGATCCTTTCTTCCCCTCTCCCCCTCTCCTTCCCCGATACATTCCTCGCATTTAGCCTGGCCGTCCCCCTTCCCCCGCCCCGCCTCCCACTCCGTGCCTGGAGCGCTTAGAGACAGACATTCCTTCCACGGGAGAATCTGGCCCCGACCAGAGCCGGGACTGGGCCAGAGGCGGTGCTGGCCCGGGCCAGGCTGGCCTCGAACCCACCTCAGGCCCTCTTAAAAGGGTTCTCTCCAACACAAATCGCACAGGATCCTCCGGTTGGCTGGTCACCAATACAAAGGCGGGAGACCGGCAGCCGGGAGGGACAGGTCCTCGCGCCCAGGACTCCAAAACCGATTTGGGGTCCTGAACACCGTACCCTGCCTTCAGCCGCTGCGAAAGTGGATTATTTCCACTTTCCGCTCTGGCCACTTGTTGCCCGCGGGCCGAGCCTTTGCCTGTCTTCCCTTAGGGGGCCAGGTTTCGCGGTCCAGGCTCTGAGAGCGCCCAGGGCCCAGGGACTTCTCCCGCGGGACACTGTCCGGTGCAACCGGCGCCACCGTGGTGGGTGAGGTGGGGGGCGGGCGGGCGGTCGGGGGTGAAAAAAAAACTTTAGTTTTGGCCCAGTCAAGTGTGGCATAAACAGGAGGGAGTGTCCTTTGTCTGTTCCCACCCGTTAGGGTCAGTCGTACCGTCCCGAGATTTAAAGGGCCGCTAGCTCCGACTTCTGCCTGCCCATCATAGCCGAAAACTTGGGCGTTAAGTGCTTGAGGCTTTACTTTTGGCGGCAGAAAATGCCCTCCAAATAGAGAAAGCCTTGGGTTTTTAACAGAAGTTTGGAGGATTGAATAAAACTTTCGTTTTCTCATTAGCAGAGGTGAGTTTGGACAGATTGCAAGGAATGCTGATTCAGAATTGAATAAATTACTGCAAACATCCCCAAACATAAACTACTCTTGGTCAGTAAGAGGGTTCCTTCTATTAAAAAAAAAAAAAAAAAGACAATAATTAACTTGTGTATAATGGTTGGCAAATTTTTTGAGATTTTCTTCATTTAATACATTGCTCCCCACTAGGGGCTGAACTTCAACAATGGATTAATTTCCACAAAATTTTCTCTCCTTTTTGACAAGTCTGGGGCTGTTCTTCCAGCCTGAAGAGTTTAGGCAACTCTACCAAGAGATGCTACCTTAGCATCAATAGATGAATCAAATATCAAAGGAAGAGGAAAGATTTGACTGTCTGGTCCCTCCTGCTCTCCAAACCAAGAGTTTACACAGAGCAGTTTTGAAACTAGACTTTAAGGATTTGCCTTCTTTCTTGTTTTTCTCCCTCTCCCACACTATCACTTTTCCAGTTTTACCCCTTCATTCACAGGCATCTCCTGCCTGTTTCCTTGCCCTGTTTTCGCTTCCTCTAAGCTCTGGCCAGGCATGGTCTCTAGGGATGTGTTCTCACATCTCACTGAGTCATTTAAAGTCTTCCCGCCATTGTGAAATGATACAGTTATCTGGGCTGAATTCATGAAGAGCTCAAAAGAAAAAAAAAAAAGTAAAAACATAACAAACAAGAAACACACCCCTCCCCCCAAAAAAAACGGTGTATGTTTCTCCTTGGACCCTTTACCCAGCAGTTTTTGCAAACTATACCTCAGTAGGGAACTTCATCAACTTGTGTGGCTTTCAGGCCTAAGTATGGGAGCTCTTCTGCAGTGTCCAACATCTAAAATATTGTCTCTCTACCTGAATCTAGTTAATGTACAAGCAACTGTTCAGGAGGTTTGTGAAATTCAACTTCTACCTTAGTTTTGATTAAGACTGATTTGTACCAACATGAATTCCTTAATATACACTGTGACCCTACCCCCCACCAAAACCTTTGCATAACAGTACAGACAGAATTGGGGTTAAGCTGTTTAGTATGTAGGTTCCTTTGAAATTTTTTTGAACTTTGTGAGCTGGTAGATGCGTAATGGTCCTATTTGTTGTCCATATTCATAATAGAAAAAAACACTAACTTTCCATTAAAATATTCTAAAAATAAAGATATATATTTTCCCATCCAAGTTTATGGGCACCCAGATTTCTAAGCAAAGACCGTGTGGATTCTAAGGATAAGAAGAAGCAATTTTAAACACAAAAACTCCTGGTGTACTATACACTCTCTTACTTTGTCCTTGAGAAGCTTTGAACATGTGTATGACTTTTTGTGCCAGCAGCAAAAGGGCAGACACATCTGATTCAGCCAAAATCACTGACAGTAGCCTGGCCCCATGGAGATCCTTCCCAGATGCAGCTTTCTCCTGTAATGCTATAAACATCTGGACCCATCCCAGGTAGATGTTTCTTGGGTAGCTAGGGGTCAGCGGAACTGCAGGTCACTGAAGTTACCTAAGTTTTTCAAGTTCTTTGGAGCCATATGGTCCATACCTTGGTCAGTTAAATACAGCAATGGGATCAGACACTCTTCTAAATAGATATTTCCTTAGAGAGAGCTATATGGAGAGAACACTCTTTTTATACACTAATATTTATAGACAAGGAACTTTGGCAAATATGTAAGGTTCTTTAAGCAGCATCTCAGAAATAATAAGCCCCAAGGCACATCAAGCTAACCACAGAGGACAGGTTGTGGGGCACCAATACCTTGAAGGCATATTTTAGTCCCAAGAGGGATTGCTTTGAAGTGTGGAAGCAAGGAGCTCAGGTTTCAGAGACTACTGACTGGGTGGGTTGAAGTGTTGTCCCATCAGTGGTCCTCATAAGTTTCCTTTCAGAAACTTTCTTAACCACACTTGCCCCCCTCCCCCCCAATACCAAATGCTTGGCTATGGAATTCAGTTTCTAACCATGTTCAGAGTTACAGCATTGTTCAGTTCTCTTTCTTGCTTAGTTTTCAGAGAAAAGGAGGTCTTTAGCAGATGTTAGAAAGAAGGACTGGAGGCTTTCATGGGGGCCTATTTGGAACCAATTCTACCAGAACCTCAACATTTCTGTCTCTAGACCCTATGCAAACCAGTGCTCAGAATCATGCCCTGAGTATTTTTGCTAGCCCCAAACAGACCAATGCATAGAATTTTTTTTAAGTCTTACTTTCTAGAAACAGAGTGTGTGGTGGTTCTACAGTCTGCTAGGATGTCTCATATCACTGGCTCAAATGTCTGATTTCTCTCCCTTGGAAAGAAAAAAAAATACAGACGATTTTGGATCAATAGCTCAGCTTTTTTCCCATTTTGATCTTTTAAGCAATGCTAAATGATTATCTGTTGCAGGTTGCATGCAGAGCAGAATCTCAAAGACTGAGAGAAGCTGCACAGAAGCTTGGCCAAGCATAAGCTCTGTCATCTGGACGTTCTGCATCTAGATCTGCAGTCACTTGTTCAGTTCTCTCTTACCTATTTCTGGCCAGGTTGCCACCCAAAAGGGGCACATTGCTTGAGAGGCTATTCACAGACATTCTTCAGGATTCCTGCAGTGGGAGGTCGTCTCTAGTCTTATGAAAAGAAATAACTTAAGCCCCAGGAGGCTGCCCATAAGTCCAAGCCCAAATTGTGTAAAGGAGATGAGATCTATCAAGATCCAGGATAAAAAAAAAAAAAAATAGAGGACTTTCCCCCCTCCTCTGCTATGGAAATTTCAGCTTTAATTATCATTAATGGGACTGGGTACAGAAGAAATATTCTTGGATAGAATTTAATTTCCATGCAAGGTTTCTGGAAAATGTCTTTCAACAAAAGATTAGGAAACATTGCAAAGGATCTTCCAAAACAGTATTACGGAATCAAAACAATTGAATTTACATAATAGCTACATCTCTCTTGAGACTTTTGCCATCAAATCAACCCAAAATAATAGAAAAGAGTCATTTCCTGAGTTGTCCCCTTAACTTTTGTTGAGAATATTGCTTTGCCTTCCAATAGGGAAACATCTTTGGAGGCAATCATCAGCTAGTGGTGTAGTTGAAACAAGAGAAACTTGACGCCTGGAAGGGAAAACACCCAACCCTAAATCATATGCTTATTCTAAATGGAATATTAAATTAAATTCTTCACAATGAAGGTATTCCTGACAGAGTGGCTGTCAGTCACTCTCTGTTCAGGCACCACATTGTGGGAATGTCGTTGCTGCCACATTGCAAAAGGCTGGTGTCCCTGGTAAAGATGATGCATATCATGTAAACCCCATCACCAAGATCAAAGTCTGCTTCTTTCATGGAAGCCAATACATGTCAAACCTCATTCCAATCAAATCGTCCGGAAATGAATTCAAGATGAATATGTCATAGAATAATGTGACAGTGGAATTGCAGAAGGTCAGGGGTGGTTGTTTCAATGAGAGAGTCGTCAAATATTAATTCTAGAACGTCCAGATGAGTAGGCATTGAGGGGGATTAGCCAAGCTGCTGGTGGGATGTTGTGTCGTTGATTTGTGTGCAAATGCATCACACACCAAGGTGTTGTTCTAAGTTTCATTTGAACTCAAGAAATACCCTTTACCCACTACTCAGTATAACCAAAATACAAAACAAAACATCTATGTCACACACACACACCCAAAAAACTTCAGCAAATCAGTATTCAAAAGAGAACTTTAACTTACTTGACTCTTTCAGGGAATTTCGGTAAAGTCGTAATCGTTTCCTCATCACCAAAGAAGTCTTGTATCTCATTTTCTGTCGTTGAGCCTATTTGGGGGAAAAAGAGAGAACCATTAGCTAAACAGTTTCATACATGTTGGTGTGGCAAGAATCCGTGATACGATTGTATCAGTGAAAGATTTTGGTTTAAATAGGGTAGGTTTTTTTTTTTTTTGATAATTTTAAAATTTGGAAGCTAAAAAAAGCACTCTGCAAAACAATATATTTTTGGTGATTAAAAAAATTGAAAAATCTTAATTTTTCAACTAGACTGTTACCTGAAATTCATTTGTTGGTCTGCCTTTCAGATAGAATAAATACCATTTCAGTCAGTGTTCAAAAGTCTCTAACTTCTAGAATTTTAATTTATTATATGAAAAGCCCTGCTATTTTTCCAAGATTATTAATTGGATTTAGTGAAGTATGATGGGGGAAGGCCCACTGTTTTCTGGGAGGTTGTGAGAAATTGTTCTTGTTTTTTTTTTTTTTTTTTTTTGATAGATTTTCAGATCCTGGTCTGCTTGTGGTGATTTGAAATCCCTTAGTCTCACATGACCCAAACCCCTAACCTCTTTGGGAGCCATCCCTGATTGATTTTTCAAAATTAATATAAAATTTGCCTAATAAAAAGGTATCATAGTTATCCTCTGATCCAGTCTGACTCCATTTCATAGTTGAGAAGGTTAGAAGCAGCACCTTCCTAGGATACATGCATTACTTAGCAGATTTACTTTGTGGTTAGAGCTGCCCAGCCTTTGGCTTCTCAAGTCCTTAAACTCATCCTAGGGAGCTCTGCATCTGTCAGACAGAGGCGGAAGGCAGTGGAACAGCCAAACAGAGGCAATCCACCCAGCCCAACCCTCAATTTGGCCTAGAAAGACAAACAGTCATTGAAAAGGTCTCAGGCTGGACAAACACAGCAAGCCCTCTGTCAATGAGAAGGTCTGCCTATCTTGACACTCCAGTCCACAAAACAAGCGGTTGTTTAACTTGTTGAACCACAGGCTAAACCCAAGTGGGGCTCTGCTATCTCAAAGGATATCCAATTCTGTAGGCTCAAAGATTTCTCTGTCTCTCCCCACCACCACAACCCCCAACCTGGAGTTCAACTAACTTCGCCATTTTCATCCTTCCCTCTCCCTTTCTTTTGCAAGGCCAAGCCTGGGGACGGGGGTAGACTCACCTTTTCCCAGAGGATTTTATATATTTTCAATTCTTTCTAACCAAAAGGCATCCTTCCCCAAAGGTAATAAGCTCCTTCCAGCACAAATCAGGAAAGAAAGGAGGCCCAACTTTGCATTCCTACAGAAGGGCGGCATGCTGGGCGTCCTCGCTCTGAAATTTCCTCATGGCAGGATGTCTGGCACGGAAAAGTCCTGGTTGGTTGGCAATAATAGAATTTACTTTTTTGCTTCTGAGGAAATGGGTGTGAGGTTCCCCAGGGACCTCTGTCCACCCACGGTGCCGCCCCAGCACAACTTCTAAGAGGTCTGGGTCACTCCAGCCTCCAGGTCTTGTCAGTCCTTTGTGTGTTACCAACCCACAGGCGTGCAAACAAATATTGCAGAGGTCGGGCTAAGGCAAGCAACAGGGACCCCAAGAGGTTCTCTGCAGCAGCTCTATCACACGGCCTGTGCAGGGAACCAAGGTACACCTCTTTGCTTCAAACTCTGACACCACTTAGCATGCCAGTTATTCTGCTGAAACAGGGGTGAAGAATTTGGGCACACTCCCTGGACCTGAGGTCTCCACCAGCCCTGGATATTGGCACTTCCAACACAGCTCGGCTTTTGGTTTCCCCCAAATACTTGTTCCTGAAACATCTCCCCACACCAGCAAGCCATCAGATCACCAGTCGGAAGCATATCCTGGATACTTGGAATCTGCCTTCCTTCCAGCACCTTGAGAAGACAGGAAAGGGTGCCGGGGAGCCCCAGTGACTGATAGTGCCCTCCGGCTGAGAACCAAGAAGGTGGGGCAGTGGGTACCGTTTTTTTTTTTTTTTTTGGGCGGGGGGGGGGGGGGCTGGGGAAGGTTGCGCATTGTGAGGTCGACCTAGCCAGCAGGCCTGCCCCAGGTCAGAGGTCAGCCTCAGGCGGGGTCTTCAGTTTCAGAGTTACTCCACTCTGATGAATCGGCAAACTAGGCAGAGATGGCTCGCCTGCCCCTCTGAGGGAGCTTGGGCCTGGCGAGAACACGGCAAAGGCCCTAGAGGCTGACTGCGACTTCCCCAGCCATAGGAGACCGGCTTCAGCTTTTGCCCACTGCCACCTCCAGCTGCAACCCCACCCTGTACCTCTCTATCTCCCCTCTCTCTATGTGGCCCTGATACGCCAGGAAGTTGAGCTGAGAGATTGGGTCCTCATTGTCCCGCTCCCTAGAGGGAGGAACCTGGGTTCCCGCTGCTGCGGGCTGATGGCTGGGCAACCTCCGAGCTGAGGGGACCTGCAGACTAGACATTTACTCCCTTTAAGCTTCCTCCCTCAATCTGCATGAGACTGAGACCAACAGGGAAACCGGGGCAGGGATATATGTAGCTTCCATGCCAATGCTGCTAGGGAGAAATACGACCTTGGAATCCAAAAAGAGTTCCCTATGAAGTTGGTGCCCGTGGCAGTGCAGCCCTCCTACACCCTCCTCTCCATTCCTAAAATTCACTAGCTGCCAACTGTTCCTATGTTCCATTCATCAACTTCAAACTTTCAGGCCCAGCCTTTGAGCCAGTGTTAGCTATTTTTTCACAACAACCCTATTTCCTCCTTACTTGTCTCTAATTTCCAGTGCTCCCGCACCTAAGATAGTGGCCAGAGTCCTGGGGGCTGAGGCCTGCTCCTCAGTCGCATTCAGGAGAAAAGAAGCCAAGTCCCAAACCCGTGGCTGGCCGCGCACAGAGAGCCAATTCAGCGGTCAGTGTCCTGAGGCAGCGCCTGGACGAGCGAGGGCAAGAAGCCGGCCCCGAAGGCGGACCCAGCCGGCATCTGCAGTTAGGTTAGCGCGAAGAAGTTCTATCACGTTGCATTCAGCCTGGCTAATTTGGCTCTTTGACCCTGGGCAGGAGAAGCCGAGAAGCTCCGCACTAGCCCTGTGGGGGCAGGGTGGAGAAGCTGCCTACACGGGGTCCCCTCCCTGCACCTGCCCTTGCTCACTCCCCTAGAGAAAAAGCTCCAGGCCGTGATATCCCCTTCTCGTGCCCACTGTGAGGCACCCAGGCAATTTACAAGGAAGGGAGGGAAGGCAGGAGGGCAACAAGCTGCTCTTGGTCCCCGTGCCAGTGGGAGCTCCATTTGTCCCCCTTGTTCCCTCCTCCTCCAGGGTAGAAGGGATGGGCTCATCCTCAACATGGCCCTTCCGTGGAAGGGTCCCCCCCTCCCCTTTGTGGCAGTGGGGTGGGGCCTGTATCCATGGGGGGGGGGCAATGAAAGGAGAGACGGGGGAAAAGTCCGGCTGGGCCTCTTCCCCCAGCGGGGCTTGGGTGCTAGTAGCCCCCGTAAGGGCGCCTGCGACCCGGCTGTTGTGGGGACAGGTTTCCTCTATTTGCCCCCTGGACTCAGGCACTTACCCCGCTCCACCTGTTGCCCGGATCGCCTCATTTCTGCATATCACTTCGGGGTGGCCGAGGGGGGACCACAAACCCCTGCAAGCCTCTCTTTTGTGGTTCCATCGAGGCGGTCATCCTTCATTTCTCCTTTTCCAGCTTTCGGGAAGCAGTTAGGGAATGTATGATGAAGCAGAAATGAGCCGTCAGGATGATATTTTAATGGCTTATATGTCACGTTGGTGCATGTGGCTTTGAACTGGAGCCGCTCGCGTTTCCTGCAGAGAGCGCCGCAAATCCCACTTGATAACTTCTACAACCCACAACTTTTTTTTTTTTCCTCCTTACATTCACTCTTGCCTTGTATATTTGGATGTATTTCCTAAAAATACCCTCTTGTCAATATCCCCGTTGGCTTTTCCACGGACTGGAGAGGAGAAGACTGACTTTTCTTTTTTGAAGAATTATTTTTCCCTCTCCCCCTCCCAACGGCTGCCCTTCCCCCTCAGGTCCCCTCCCTTGTTTTTTTTTTTTTTTTTTGAAAGGCAGGCGAGGTGGGTTTTCAATATTTGTTCACCCCCGTGAGAGCAGTAAGTCTCTAGAGAAAACTTCTCTGCAGATAGGACTTTTACAACTCCCAGGGAAGGAAGTGAGGTTCAACTTCCCCTTGTAGGTGACAGAAAAAACGAGAGGCTCAGATATATCTTTTTTTTTTTACAAAGTGTGCAATAGTTAAAAAAAAAAAAACAACCTCAAGCCCCAGCCTTTTCCCTCCACACCTCACTCCATTCCACTCAAAGTTGGTGGGGAATGCTGAACTGCTGAGCTGCTGGACTCGGACTTGTTGCTGGGGACAGAATATTTGATTTGATTTGATTTTCTTTTCTTTTTTTTTCCCCATCTCGAATTTCTATTTCCCAGCACAAGCATAAGTGCTCTGCAAGGTCCTGACACCGGGAAACCATCCCGGGTGCACAAGCCGACTTCTGAGTCTGGAGGGCTCAGGGAAAAGATGGCCCATCTCGCCAACCCCAAAAGAGAATTTAATCGGTGAGAAGAGCAGAAAACCTGAAACTCGAGGAGCTGCCGCCGCAGACCCTGCCTTCCTCAGCCAGTGCGGCCAGCACTAGCGACTGGGCAAAAAAAAAAAAAAAAAAAATCATTTTCATTTTCCTCTCCCCGGGGCACTGGTGAGTTTCCTAACGGGGCGCCTGTGAAAGGATGAGTTGAGGTTTCTTTGTCTGGAAAAAGAGTTTAGGGCTCTGATTCAGCTGCAAAGAAGCCAAATGAAGTTAGAAACAAAGGGCAAATTGAAGGATTCCGACTCTTGGCTTTTTGTGTTTTCCTTACTAGAAAATAATTAGACCTAATGAATATGCAGGCACTTGGGCTAAACCCTCGGCCCGGCTGCTGGGTTTTAAACAGAGCTGCGGAGAAATGCAACCTTCATCCCCCAACCCCCCCGCATCCGTGTGCATTTTTTGAAATGCATAAATGTTGCTCCGCTTAATTGATTGAGTCACAGGGATTTTTTTTTTTTTTGCCTGCTTTTAAGTGCCATAGTCCTCTACCTTTCAACAATCATTTTAATATATAGTCAATGGCTCTTTGTGGACAGGACAAAAAGCAACTACGCGCAGTTGTTGAATAGACTTTGCGCTGGGCAAAGACAGGTTAATCGAGGGCCGCATCGCGAAAACAAGCGAGTGTTGTATGTTTGCACTGAATCCAAATGTCTGCATTTTCCTAACTAAATCAAAGGGAGTGTTATTTCTTTTTCTGCTCACTCATCTGAAGGTAAGTAAATTTTCTCTGGCGATCAAAAGCCTGGTCGGCAACAAAGACCGCGCCCGCTTTTTCCACCGTCCTGGTGTGGCGAGTTGCGGAATTTCAATAACTGTGACAAGGGTGACTGATTTGTGAACTAGAAAAGGTTTGAATGTCACAAAATTTACATTGGTCCTATCTATCCGGGATTTAAATACCAAAAAAAAAAAAAAAAGTATTCGGGGATCTCTAGGGAGCTTTGGGCAGCCCAGAGGAACAATGGCGTGTCGGGAAATTTACAGTTTTACCTGAATGAAAGGGGCCAGCGTTGGGAACAGGGGTGCAGACAGAGGGGGGTGGCGGGGGCAGCCAGGGGAGAAAAGAAAAAGGGAGAGAAGACACGAGAGCGGGGTGGGGGGGAGGGGGGGAGAAAACCGGCTATGACGCTTCCAGTTTGCCTTTTAAAAACAACCCACCGACCTTAGTAACTGGAAAGTTAAGAACTCCCATGCACCTGCGTTTGCTGGGGGAGGGGGTGAAGAAGGGCGCGGAGAAAGTCTAACCTATGGGACACCAGTGAGAAACCTTGAGGCCACTGGTTACCCCGAGAAATCACATCTCTAGTCCAGAGAACGGAGTGTCCGTGTGCTCCGGAGACCTTACACCATAAACCGGAGGGGACCGGGCAAGAGGAAAGCAAACTTCAAAAGGAGCAAACAACAAAAGCTTCCCTGGCTGCCCTTGGAAGGGGGAAAGAGGGGGGAAGAAAAGAAAAGAAAGTTGCTGAATCGGGACATTCTGGAAGTGCCTTTGCTGCGGCCGCCAGCCCCATCCCCGCCTCCTGCTCTCCTAGACGCGCGAAGTCTCTCGCCACTCATCCAGGAGCCGGGCTGCGTTTGCGGGAGAGAGGGAGGGAAAGAGAGAGAGAGAGAGAGAGAGAGAGAGAGAGAGAGAGAGAGAGAGAAGGAAGACGGGGAAGAGATGTATATGACTACGAGAAGGAAAAGAAACCCGGGAAAAAAATTTCCGTGAGAAGAGGGAAAAAATTTGGCTAAAAAAAAAAAAAAAGTTGCTACTCCTGGCAGCCCTGTTTGTCAAAAGGGGATGTCAAGAGCTTTACAATACCTGGGATTGATGAGGCGGGCGGGCCAATGAGCGGCGCGCGGCGCCTCTGCGCGCCCTCCGTTGGCGCGGCGGCCGCGCGCGGGGGGAGTGCGGGCACACCAATGGGCGTCCGCGTCGGCAGCACGTGACGCCTCCCCCTGCTCCCATTCATCAAGGGGGGGACGGTGTCGTCCTTTCAATTCATTTATCTGCAGGAATGATTGCTGCTATCAGTCTCGCGCTCACCGCCCGGCTGAGGAGGTGAAAGTTTCTCCCCAGGAAGATAAACCGCAAAAGACAATATTGTGCATGATTTGCGCCTTTTCTTTGGCTTTTTCTTTCTTTCTTCTACCCCCATCTTTTATTTTCTTTCTTTTTTCTTTTCTTTTTCTTTCTTTTCTTTTTCTTTTTTTTCTGCAAAAAAAAGCAGAGGGGGGGGTGGAAAAAAAAGGAGAGTGAAAGAGCGAGGAGGCGAGCCTGAGCGAAAGGAGCGAGAGAGGAAAGAAAGGGCGAGGGGCTGGTGGAGAAGTGAGGAGGGGCGCGCGGCGGAGGCAGGGCGAGCAGTCGCGGCTCCGGCGCGCACATTCCTCTATGCTACAAATCCGGGAGGAAGTTTTTTGGGGGGCTGAGATGCTCCATGCCTTTCCCCGGGCAGCCTTGACGCGGGGCCCTCACGGCAGAGACTGAGCGACGAGAAATTGCGAGCCGGGCCAGCGGGGTTTGCGCGGCGGAGGCTGGATACCGCCGCACTCGCGGCCCACAGCCGTCCGGCTTCCCCGCGCTCCGCCCGGCGGGCGCCGGGGCGCGCCGCACCGCTGCCTGCAGGCTAAGACTTCGCGAGGTGGGTGGACTCCCCCTCCCTCCTCCTCTTCTTCCTCCTCTTCCTCCGCCTCCCGGTCCTCCTCCTCCTCCTCCTCCCTGTTTTCCCTCCTCGGCGGGCGAGGGTGGGGGGGGCGGGGGAGGCCGGGGCTCGCCCCGAGCAGCCACGATGCTCCTGGACGCCGGCCCCCAGTATCCTGCGATCGGTGTGACCACCTTTGGTGCGTCCCGCCACCACTCGGCGGGCGACGTGGCCGAGCGAGACGTGGGCCTGGGCATCAACCCGTTCGCCGACGGCATGGGCGCCTTCAAGCTGAACCCCAGTTCGCACGAGCTGGCCTCGGCCGGCCAGACGGCCTTCACGTCGCAGGCGCCCGGCTACGCGGCTGCAGCGGCCCTGGGCCATCACCACCACCCTGGCCACGTCGGCTCCTATTCCAGCGCAGCTTTCAACTCCACGCGGGACTTTCTGTTCCGCAACCGGGGCTTCGGCGACGCAGCTGCGGCGGCCAGCGCACAGCACAGCCTCTTCGCCGCTTCGGCCGGAGGCTTCGGGGGCCCACACGGCCACACGGACGCCGCGGGCCACCTCCTTTTCCCGGGGCTTCACGAGCAGGCGGCCGGCCACGCGTCGCCCAACGTGGTCAACGGGCAGATGCGGCTCGGCTTCTCGGGGGACATGTACCCGCGGCCCGAGCAGTACGGCCAGGTGACTAGCCCGCGCTCCGAGCACTACGCCGCGCCACAGCTGCACGGCTATGGGCCCATGAACGTGAACATGGCCGCGCATCACGGCGCCGGCGCCTTCTTCCGCTATATGCGCCAACCCATCAAGCAAGAGCTCATCTGTAAGTGGATCGAGCCGGAGCAGCTGGCCAACCCCAAAAAGTCGTGCAACAAAACTTTCAGCACCATGCACGAGCTGGTCACGCACGTCACCGTGGAGCACGTCGGCGGCCCGGAGCAGAGTAACCACATCTGCTTCTGGGAGGAGTGTCCGCGCGAGGGCAAGCCCTTCAAAGCCAAATACAAACTGGTCAACCACATCCGCGTGCACACGGGCGAGAAACCCTTCCCCTGCCCCTTCCCTGGCTGCGGCAAGGTCTTCGCGCGCTCCGAGAACTTAAAGATCCACAAAAGGACGCACACAGGTACGGAAAACGCTGTACGACCCTACCCTCCACTCCCACCCCAGTCCCCATCCCTGGCCTGGGACCCCAAATCCGAAAAGTCGGAGGCCTGGCGGCAGAATCTCAGCCTCAGGGGCGTCCGGGGGTCAGGTTCAGCCAAGTGTGCGCTGATGTTTAGCCTGGAGCTTGAAATTATGGAAAACCAGAGAGAGCGAGTGAGAGAGAGCGAGCAGAGGACAAGGATTTGGGGATACAGATTTTTTAACATGAGGAATATAAAGGTCCGAGAGAAATGAAAAGCCAAGCCAGGGTTGGTGGAACCTTAGGGTGCTGGAAAACCAGGAGAGGTGGCTGGCGACGGAGGAGCCAGCCACTCCAGCTGCGGACAAATCGAATAGCTGCTGGGGCCAGCATCCCTCTGCATGCACTTTCCCAAAGGAAGGGGCTGAGGGCACGGAGGGGACAGGGTTAGGGGGTGTAGAAAAGAACAAACCAGAAAGGAATAAACAAAAAAGGGTTGGGGAGGGGAGGAAGTAATTTGGGACTGAGAAGGCTTTGGGGGCTTTATAAATATTTGATGAGCCAATTCTAGTGCCTGGTCTGAAAGGGGGTCTTTGGGAGTGGGGGTGGGGGGCTCAGCAGAAGGCCTGGCAGTCCTTTTGGTCAATTAAATTCTGCCAGGTGGTTTTCTAAATCTTGGGTAGCCAGAGCTGGCCTTGAAAAATCAAGTAGGCAGTGATAATATTTATAAGGATATCTTAAAAAAAAAGTTCTCAGAGTTCAAGGCTGCAGGGTAGGGTCAGGTAGGGCATTCTGGGCCTTTCAAGGCCCACAAGGCCCGAGATTCTGGACTCCTTTGCTATTCTGATTTTCTTGGGTGATGCATGAGAACCACACTGGGAACTTGGGGTTTATTGTATCAGGGAAGCACTTGTGGCATTGAGCTCCCCATCATCACTACTACCCCCCACCTCTGTCCTAAATTACGTTATAAAATGTGAGTGCATGTTGGGAGTGGGGGGAAGGAGAGAGGGGCAAAACAGCTGGAGACTCAAACCTGGACACAACAACTAGAGCTAGGAAGAAGCAACCCCTTGTCCTGGGCAGAAAACACAGCATCCAGACCTCCTGCAACTCTAAGATCTAAACAAACTTATTATTATTAATGATTAAAAAACAACCACCGCAAACAGCCCTTAAAATAAACTGTAGATCTAGTTGCATTTGGAATTAAAATAGTTTAAAAATATTTATAAAGGTCTATGACTGTACCGAAGTCCTGGGTTTGTCAAGTTGGTCATCCTGTACCGTGGCTTTTTAATTTGGCTTGACTCCTTCCGCTTGGTTGAGTGTGTGTGTATGTGTGTGTGTTGTGTGTGTGTCTCTGTGTGTGTGTGTATTTTTTTTTTTTTTTTTTTTTGCAAAGGCCAAGGGATTTGCTCTAATCGGCACGCCTCTCTTTCTCGCCTTTTCGCACCAGGGGAGAAGCCCTTCAAGTGCGAGTTCGAGGGCTGCGACCGGCGCTTCGCCAACAGCAGCGACCGCAAGAAGCACATGCACGTGCATACGAGCGACAAGCCCTATCTCTGCAAGATGTGTGACAAGTCCTACACGCACCCGAGCTCACTGCGCAAACACATGAAGGTAATCGCCCCGCTCTCGCCGCCCGCCTTCGAGGCCGGAGCCCTCTGGGCTCTCAGGCCGGGGTCAGGCGGCGGCGAGCGGTAGCCGGGCGCGGGCAACAGGAGCCAGAGGAGGCGGGGAGCCTGCGGTTCCGCTCTGTTGAGTGGCGCTGGACACACAGGGCAGGAGCTTGGAAAAAGGCATGGGGGACTCCCAAGGCCTTTTTAAACCCACGGTTTCCTAATAAATGCAAAAAAGAAGTGAGCGTTGGAGTAAAGGGATCAACAGAATTTGGCCAAGAGCTAGGGAGGCAGGTTGTAGGCAGCTCGAGTGAGGTTTGCGGACTGGGGCTGGCAGCCCGGGGCCTGAAGAGCTGGGGAGCGCTCTGCACACAAGCCTGAAGAATCTGTTCTCCTAAACCTGGGCAGGCAAAGTTGAGGGAGGGAATCGTCCCAGACCCCAGCCTCCCGCTTCCCAGACCTACTTTATTTTTTTTGCCTTGGTTGAGTCCCAGGAGCTCGGTCCGTCCCCGGAGTGTGCGGCCTCGGCCTGACTTAGGGAGGGGGGCAGCGAGCCCCAGTCCCGCCGGCTGGGCCTCCGGGGATCCGGGGCGCCGGGAGGAGAGGGGCGCGCGGCCGAGTTCACTGCGCCCCGGGCGGCCGCCGCGCTGGCGTTTTATCTCCGTAAAAACTCGACTTTATTCCCGCAGGTCCACGAATCGTCCTCGCAGGGCTCGCAGCCGTCGCCGGCAGCCAGCTCGGGCTACGAGTCCTCCACGCCGCCCACCATTGTGTCTCCCTCCACAGACAACCCAACCACCAGCTCCCTGTCGCCTTCCTCCTCGGCGGTGCACCACACGGCCGGCCACAGCGCGCTCTCTTCCAATTTTAACGAATGGTACGTTTAAAACCAGAAACAAAACACCGAACAAAACCCTATTTAAGAGACTGAACACACTCGTAGCCACACTATGACCGAAAGAACCCTGGGAACCACACAGCTCCCCCCGCCCCCAACAGACCCCGCCAGCCTGTGTTTTTTAAAATCTGCCAGTAGACCCAGGACTGAGAGAGGAAGCGTCGAGCCTTTTTAAAAATTTCCTTTCACTTTCTTTCTTTTCCTTGTGTTGGCAGCGGCTGGGTAGCGGGGGGACCGGAGGGGGTCGAGGAGGCGGCGGTCGCCTGACCAAATGCCGCCAGCCCCCAGGGCCGGTGTCTGGTCGTATTGGAACCGCGGCTCTCGGGGGGGCTTCGGGCCTTTTTTTTTTTTTTTTTTTTTTGGCTTTGCTTTCTTGTAAATACAGAATTATTAGCTTAAAACTGTACTGTTGGATTCTGTAAATAGTTATATCTCGGTTGGAGCGGGCGGGTGGGATCGTGGCGTTGTGGTCTTTGCATTGAGGGAGGGGGGAGGGGCCGGGCGGGTGGGGGGAGGGGGAGGGCTTGGGCGGCCGAAAGCCAACTGTTTGTACTGAATGGCAAGAATGTTCTAGTAAATGTGTACCAAAATGTGAATTACTTTGTACGATTACAGTCTCCACGTCGACCTAACAGAATATGGTTGGTATTAACGTGCTTTTTTTTGTATAAAGTGCAAACATTTCGTCCCAAAGTCTAAGTACTTTAGTGCAGTAAAATGTTGTTTCACGTCCTGTCAAGAATTCGTATAGTACGAGCCTGGATCTGCGTGTCAAACTGTTCCATTTGTTTATGTAAAGTGATATTAAAAAAAGATATAAACTATTACTGTCCGTGGCTTTTGGCGAAAGATACAACCACATAATGTATATAATTCCTAGTTTCCATATTTATCCGCATGTAAAGGGCCGGTTTATCCATGTTACAGCTATTCAATATTTATGGCTAGAAGAACTCGTATGTACACTTTAGTTTCCAGAACTGTTTGGTAACCTTTCGTACCTTATTAAAGATTCTTAAATCTCAGTCATTGTGGTAGGAATTTCTTCTTCACCCTCCAGCAACCTGCTGCCTCTCCTGCCAGTCTTACTGGATCTCGGGAACAGCTCTACAGTCTCCCTTGCCTTCCCTTTCTGTCATTGCAGGTCGTATAAACGTGATAAATGAACGCTACCCTGCTGGCTCTCCGAGAGGGTGTAATTAGTATTTATATCAAAATTTATGAAACAAATTTTCGGCCGCAGTATAATTTAAATGACCTTTGCAGACATAGAATAACAACCATAAAAATAACAGAAATAGATTGCACAGGCGACATCAATATTAATGTAGGCGAATTGTCAGAAGCTCAGGGGCTCGCTCTGCAGCGTTGCAAATGAACTTACAGCGGAGGGTTCCGCTGCCCCCCAAATTAAATTCTCTGGGCTGAAACGGAGTTGCAGATTTACAATATCATATTTTAAACTGCTGTCTTCAATTAAACCATTTATGGCCATAACTAATTTTCAGGATGTCGATGCATGCTTTACCAGGCCTTCCTTCTTTGTACAAAAGTAAACGTCCATAAAGCGTTTCACTTATATTTCTTCAAACGTGATGCTAATTTAAATTAATTACTTCCTGTGATATGTTATTATTCCTATAATTTTGCCACTGTTATTAGTTCTCTCAAAAAATACATCTAGGGAAGAGAATTATTTTATGTAATTTGATTATCTTTCTATCTCTTTATTTATTTCTCATTTACTTAAGAAATTCGTTCCATTGGCTGGCGTTGATACAGTAAATTTGTAAATGAGGAGACAATATAAAAAATCTAAATTACTTGTGCTTAATGACTGTAGCAGAACGCCTTTTCTCTAAATCAGATTGTCTTTCTTGCAGTTTAGTTTGATAGATTTGCAAGCTATGCTGCTTCTGCGAAGTTAGCTGTACTGATAGGAACGCGGGCTTCTTTGTCTCTGGTTGTAGCTTGCATGATCGCCCCATTAGGCAGACCGAAGATCACAAATCAGGCCCTTGGTTTGTAGCTGCAAGGGTGTGGATGTGTCAAATCGGGCAGCAGAAGCTGACCTCACTGTGAGCAAGCAGGCATGTGGACCTGCTTTTGTAATATACTCTGTTTTCAGGAAAGCGTAGGCCATGCTGATTCTCAGAAGGAAAATAAGAGGGAAAACCTCTCAAAGTATGAGAATGCCTTAAGAGATTCACATCTGTTTTAAAGTGGTATGGATTTCTCAGATCATGCCACTGACCAGTTACAAAATAAAAATGTTAAGTTCTCTTTTAAGAAGCCTTTGTTGACTTCTTCCTTTCATTGCTTGCTGTTAGTATTTGTCACCTTTAGTCAACAAAGTCTCATTTACTGAATAAGTCATTTGCTGCACTTCCCATAGCACATCAAAAACTGGGAATGGTGGTTTTAACTCTTAAAAAATGTTATTCTGATTATAACAGTAATATTGGTCTTTGATGAAAAGAGCGCCACCTTGCAAGATTTGGTGAGATTTAAGCAAGTTGAACACCTAAGCAGAAATTGCTGCCAGCTCCAAAAATTTGTGAGACCAAAAGCTGGCCCCAGTTAACTTTGGAGGTTTGAAATTCACACTGTGGTATTTGAAGTGACTCCAGACATTGGGCCCTAAAGTTAAAAAGTGATAAATAAAGGTAGCTCCTGCCTTTAAGAAAGATAACATGTCAGTGAATAATCCTTTCCCTTTTCATCAGTGATCAGTTTGTCTGGAAACCTGATATGAGTGTGACAATGATAATTATAATAACAGCACTTTATAATTTTGCTATTGCATATAAGAAAATAGTGAATGATGAGTTTATCTTTTCTTCGACCATTCTTAAAGGTAGTTTACTTTGAATTTGGGATATAAATGTCTCATTATTCATTTTGTACTTGATGATTCTTTTGCTTTAATATCAGAGTATAATAATTAAGCACACTGTGATATATGATTTAAGTAGGATATTTCAAACAAAATTTTAGGGGTAAATGTTTACTTCAAAATACTTCATATTTCAAATATTTATTTAGACCTTGGATATCAATTTTTAAAAATCCATTTGAGGAGTACTGTATTTGTGTATACTCTCATTCACAGCAAAGTAACTTTTATAACAGAAGCCAACACTTACACCAACCCCCCTTCAGCATTGTCTCCTCTAACACCCACCACAAAGAAAAAGTCATTAATGTAAGACGCCTAAAATAATGCTTCAAACTTAAATGTAGTCTATTATTTTGCTGGTACCTTTAATGTCTGCTTCTTGAGATGTATTCTTCATACTTTTCTTCATGGGCTATTAGGTTTTGAAATACATGAATGTGAACAGCGAAATATATTGTTAGACTCTATTTAGCAGGAGCTGAAGATGCTGCAAATGGCTGGTTTCTGTGTGTAGCTGTAGATTTTGATTTAGGCAGAAAGCCATCCTGGTTCATATTGTGACTGCATTGTATTCTGGATACTATCAAATGATTAGAACAGCTAACAAGTTATTAAAAACATTATATTGTGTCAACAGAAAATGCCTGAGTACAGCAATCATATTTGAGAAATGAGTTGTGGTATGTGTGTGTACAGTTATAGAGCAAGCATATAAATATACAAGCATCATTTATATGGGGGCTAAGTAATTTTCAAACATTTCAGATCCTTTGTTTTCTTCTTCAGAAGCTACCCCCAACTGCTTTAAGCATTTGCAGCTGATGATTTTGATTTTTTAAAGTCAAGCATTCAAGTTAACCTTTAAGAAGCAAACCACCTCCAAAAGAAAGATGTAACCTTTCAATTGCCCCATCTGCTTATCATTTTTTTTTTTTTTTTGGCTTTAGCTGACAATGAAAATAGCACTAACCTTCTTTGCTGATGGGCCTGGCATTTAGATATTTATATTTGTTGATTGTGAAGTTTTCTCAATGTTTAAAGGGCTGGCAACAGAAGAGGACACCACCAAATACCTCACCCAACCCCCAAACCTTCCAGAAGGTGTTTTAAGGGCAAAGCATAATCAGTGTCTTGTGCCTCTTTTGAGTCTGTACTGGTGGAGTTGGTACCTGAGCATACTGCTTTCCAGGAAGTGCTTCGGAGAGAAGGCCCCGGCCTTAAGAGCAGATGCTGTTTAAGACATTGAGGGGTGACTGTATGGGGTCTGGCACACTCCAAATGAAGGAACTGAATTTGTGCCCTTGATGGAGGTCTAGATGTGAAGATATCAGATTGTACACACTCCCAACTTACATTCCTTTCCCTTTTCTAACTTAAAATACTAACTAAAAATTTATCTTCTCCACTCTAAGAATAGGGTTCTCGCCTTCTCCTTACATCGAGTGTAATTCTTAGAACTATGTGTTTCTATTAAGGAAAAAAAGTGTTGTTTTTATAAAGATGGTCACAGTTGTTATCACTCTCTTTGGTTTTAGGATTCTTGAAAATAGAGTGGCAATGGAAAGATTGATCCCATCTATGTCAGTCAAACCAGTTCACATCACCCAGTCTCTGAACCACCCTATCCACCCTCTGTGATATGTAATGTTTTCAATTGGCTAGATGTAGAAATATTTTTTTTTAAATCTTGTTTTCAAATGATAACCACTAGTTTGGGGCAAGAAAAAGGAAAAATGTTAGTAACTTTTTGTACCATGTGATTATTCGAGCCTCATTCTCTATAAAGTTTATTGCAAATATAATAGTGTAATATGTACAAAAATACGAACACTGTTCTTTTTAAAATCTGTGCAAGGCTAGTTGGCTCCAGTCTTTCTCCTTAGCCAAAGGAAACACATTATGCCAAACCAGAGGCTATTTTTACTGTGGGAGTGGAGTGTGTCACCAGTTCCTAAGGTTGATTTCCACTTCAGCGTGGAGCTAAAACAGTAAATGTGAAGTTTCCAATATATGCTCTACCAGAGCAGAGTTTTTCCAAGACTAAGAAATCGGACTTAGCTATTTAGTACGGAAATGACGGTCAGCGGTGAAGAAGCCAGAGACTTAACGACTGTCTGTCAACTGTCCACAATATTTTGGCTGCCTCTGATGATTGTGGGGGCATCTGTGTAAACGTAGGCAGGAGAAGCTGCTGGCAGTGAAATTTGCGGGGTGATATTTTATTTACAACACATACAAAAGTCAGCTATTGAGCGTGGGTATAAGCCTATTGGAACCGCATCTTTAAGAACAACAAAATCCCGCCTTCGAAGGCATGCGATCTCAGCACACTTAAAAAAAATGTTATTTCACCTCTGTCTTTTGTGTAATAATTCCCATTAAACTACAGAAATCAGGGACGGAAACAGAATGGGAAAAGCAGACCTCGCGATTCCTTTTTGATTTTTTCTGTGTAACCGGGGCAATCCCAGCCTTCGGCAAAGAAAACTGAAAGTTATGGAGGAAGGTGAGCCCAGGAGAAAGACTAGCGATTGGGACGGGAAGTGGAAGGCTGCTGGAAAGTGTGGAAACCTTGGCTTCGGGATGAGCGTAGCGAGGAAACAGGAAGACTCGGCTCCCGTACCCCTACCCAAGGCAGGTCCGTCAGCAGCTGTGGGGCCCGGTGCGCCACCCGGTAGCCCGGCAGCCCGGCAGCGCGCTTCCTACATCGCCGCCGCGGGCTCGGGCCGGGCTGGGCGGGCAGCGCGCATGCGCGGCCCGTGGCCCGCCGTTCCACGTGCTGATGAATATGTATGAGGCGCCCCCGCCCTTGCCGGCAGAGCAGGGAACGGCGCGGTGGCTCCGGCTTGTGAGAGAGTCGCTGGCCCGGCTCCCAAAATAGTGTGGCTGGGAAGCTGCACGTGTTTGTTTTCAAACCGCGCTGGTTTAAGTGAGTTCACATTGCCGGGTAGACAGCAGAGGCTGGAGCAAGCCGCCGCCACCGCCGCCGCCGCCGCCGCCGCGGGAATGGCGAGCCGAGCGGGCCCGGCCAGATCTCTCTTTCCTCACAGAGCAGGGCTGCGGGGCGAGCCACCCGCGGCGGGCCGTACACGTCTGAGCTCCGGGTGGTTGGCCTCCGGGTTTACCCCGTGTCCACTGAGCATCTCCCCTGCTCTATTCCCCTCCCAGACCCGGAGCAGTTCTCATGCCCCTCAGCTCCGTACAGGAGACGCACCCTGACTCCCATGACTGCTAGGCGGAGCGCGGGCCCGAGGTGTCCGCGCTGGGGAGCCGGGGGCTGTACTAGGGGCTTTCCTCCGGCCTGCCTCCTTCCCCTACCCAGATCCCAGGCCGCCTTTGTCTGCGTCGGCCTCCCTCTCTCGCACTCCTCGCTCCGGGTGCCTCGTGCTCTCTGGCTTTTACCTCAGCACCCCCCCCCCAGACCCCCACCGCGTCCCGAGTCGGTGCCTAGGAGACCATTGCTTGAACATCCGCCCCTAGGGGTTTCACGCGACCCTTCCCAAGTAATACCCCCCAGCTCGCAGACCTGTTAGAAGCTCAGACTTGCGTAGGTGAAAGCTAACGCGCTGACGGGTGGAGGAACAGCCCTGGCCCGAGACCAGAGAGCGGAGGGTTTGGGAAGGAAAGCCAGGCTCAGACGCTGGATTAATGCGTTCCTCCTCTGGTGGGACCTCCTTAGGGCTGTGCGCGCTGCAGGTGTCTTGTGGCCCGGTGCACTATTTCCAGCCTGAGGGTGTAACCTCTATGGTGGAGCGGTCAGCAGTTGTAAACAAAGGAGGGGGGCCGTGCAGGGGCCCTTGGGTCTATCTGCCACTCGACATCTGTGGGGTTATATACCTTTGGGTGTTGTGGCTCACTTCCTTGGTCCCGTGATGTCAGAGATGGCTGCTACAGCTTCCAGTCCTCCTCTGGATTTTACTTTCAGCCGAACAGGGACACCCATTGCGTGCAGCCCCTCCAACTCTCTCTTCCCCTACTGCTAAAAGACAGGGCCTTGGATCGCTGCCCGGTTCACACTGCAGTCTAGCCCGCAGCCGTGCCCTTTCTGTAATCCTGGGGCCACAGTATCCCTTCACCCAACGACCACATCGCTCGCCAAAGTCTTCAGCTTTGAGCATGAGGACAAGGGGAGCCGGGTTTTGGAATCATTTCTGCCTACCCAGGCGCGGCGTTCAAACTCAGTCTCGCTCGACCGGTCTCGGGAGCTCGATAACACAAAGATGGAGGGAGAAGGGCCTTTTCTCTGGGCCTCTCGGCGCCTCAGCGCCCCTAGACCACGGCTGCCGAGCGCTAGGCCCGCGCAGGCCTGGGAGAAGCCAGCCGCACGCCCCCTACTCGCGGCGACCGTGAGGAAAGTGGCTGGGGCACAAGGGTCCCAGTTCTGTAGGAGTCCCAGAGGCCAGAGGGCCCAGTGTCGGGTCGGGGAGCAGAACTCCTGCCTCCTCTGAGCCCCGCCCCGGGGTCACCCCAGAGAAACTCTTTGGCGATGTGGGGACTTTCGTGTTTGAATCTGGAGGTGGTGGTGGTGAGCGGGCGAGCTAGACCCTCGACTCCAGCTAAACGATGAAACTTGTGTGGGCTCGCCCGGAGCAGAAAGCTCCAGCCCAGCGTGGGTTCCTGCGTTTTCCCCCTAAAGGCCAAGGCCCAAAGAACCCTTTTCATTTGGCGAGGTGCTTGAGAAAAGGGAGGGGCGGGGGCGGGAGCGGCAGCGGGTTGGGGTCTTGCAAGCCCCGCGGCCCGGCGCCGCCGACTGGCCCGGAGGCTCAGCTTGGCTGCCGGCGTCGGTGCCCGCAACGCGGTTACCCTCGCCCGGGCTGGAGGGTGGGGACGCCCCTTCCCCGCCCCCGGCGTCTCCGAGGTTGGCGCCAGAGCCCGGGAGACCCGGGAGGCTCCGGCTCGGTAGCGGCGAAGCGGCTTCAGGGGCCTCCCTGGGCCAGGCCAAGCTTAGCCTGTGGAGCAGACTGCGGCGGGGAGCGCGGGCCGGAGCCTAGAGAAGGGGGAACCCCAAACTGCTCGGGCGCTTTCTTTCCGCCCGTTAGCGCCTTCGCCCCAGCCCCAAGTGCCCGGCTTCGGTAGCATTGATTCTGTCGGCCCGGCTTCTCTCAGCTGCCAACCTTGTTCGAAATCTAGACCCCAGATCTGGTAAGTCGCGTTCTTCCCCTACCCCGCCCCGCCACCTTCGCAGTGGCCGCGCGGCCCGCAACGGCGTGCGCGCGCGTGGCCTCAGGCGCGCTCCGAGAAGTTGAGCTGCCCCGGGGGCCGCCGCGCCCATTCGGCCTCGGCCGCTGGGGTGGCTGAACGCCCAGCACCTCCCAAGTGTCGGGGGCGCTGCGCGGCGAGGCGGGCGCGGACACAGTCTAGCTCCGCTCTCCTGGGGTCCTTCTGGGCCCTGTGGACACCAGAGCTGTCCTTTTACGCTCTCGGCTGCTTCCTAAAGAGGGGGAGGCAGCGGGGGAGGGGAATTGCCCCTTCCCCTAAGCAGTTCTAATCACCAAGGTCTCCAACAACAGAATTTACCCTGTTTTCCACTTGGATGCTGTGAAATTATTATTACTATTTTAAGATTTCTAAGCATCACAGCTTCTCAGATATACGTGCCTCTCGAGGACATTTTGACAATTACCTTGTCCGCTAACTTCACTCTTTTCCCACTGGGGGAAAAAAAACTTAAAATTTCAGTAATTGTCTTAGATGCAGCGTTTACATGTCACCAAGTGTGGAGAAAAAAGAGAAAGAAAAACAGCCTTGGCATTTCTCGTTGGAGCTTCGTGTGCTCTGTTATTGAAAGGTGAAAGATGGATTTTTGGCGGGGAGGGGGCAGGGGGGCTGGAAGACGGCTTTTGAACCCCTCTGCCCTGTTGCACCGCGCTGACCTTTGGCTGACACGGCCACGGAGCGGGCCGTTCGTTAACGAGGATTTGATACATTAGACATTCGAGCTGGGCGTGTAAACCCACACTCTGAATCCAGATTTCGCTCAAATTAGTGTTGGAGGAAATGATCTTTCTAAGTCCTGAAGCTTAACCAAGTGTCAGGAGGGCCGCTCGCTGCCTCAAAAGGGCAGCGAGGGACACCGGGTAAGAGGCACATTCCTAGCTCTTAAAAAAGGAAAGAAACAAAACAAAAAACCTTTTAATAATTCCTGAAAGCCAGGCCGCCACTTTGAGGCAATGCTTATAAATAAGGCTAATCATCTCCTAATGAATGCAATCCTGAGAAATCCTAACACCAGGCTAGGCTGTGAAGGCAGCGTCACAGTTATGGCGATACTCTCTTGACATTCCTGTTTGTGTACATTTCTTTGCTGTTACTAGCTGGAGGTACCAGAGTGTGGGAGTTTATGTCCTCTGGGCACTGGGGGCACACGCGGAGGGAACAGTCACAGGTTTTAAAGCCTTTCAAAAGTTGAAGCGTCTCGATTTAATTCGGTTCGACTGGTCCCTAGACTCTGGATCCTAGAAAGGGAAGGCGAGGGCTGCCCACAAAGTCCCCGGCGGGTCTGGGGCGCCGCGGTTGATCCTGCAGAGCCCCAGCCTCCCAGAGGAGGCTGGAGTTGGCGATCTCGCTGGGGGCCCACTTGCTTGCAGGGCAAGGCTGACTCCGAAAAAGTGTCCTTTTAAGTCGCCGTGAGCGCTCTAAGTTTGAAAAACCCACCCACGGAAAATGCTTTCTTGCTCTCTGGCCCAATAATAGAGCCTCCTAACTGCTCTCAAATGGCGCGGGGAGGACGTTCGCTCCTGCCGGAGTTCCCGAGCACTCTCAGGGGGGAAGCCGCAGGAGGACGGAGCTTGACCGTGCTCTCGCAGTCCTCGCCCTGCCGAGCTCCCTCAGCTGCCGCCCTGGGGACGGGATCCCAGCGGCAGCGTTGGGTTTCCACACCTGCGTGCTGCCTGCCACCGCCGGGCTTGGCTGGTGCCGCGCGGGAGTAGATCCTGGACCTTGAATTTGTTCCAGGAGAAAACTACAATAAAGTTGTGGGCCTCGAATATTTGCTGAAAGAATGTCTGCCTCCACACCCCTGCATCCTCCCTGTGTGGATGAAAAGGTGTAAAATGAAATGAGAAAGGAACTATTATTCTGAAAATAAAGGGTGTGTGTGTGAAAAATAAAGACTCTAGGGGAGAGATCCACTCCAAAAGTCCACGTTGGTACAATCCAGACAGCTCAGGGCCCGCCAGAGCTGCAAGGATTGTTCCAGACTATGTTCTGTAGACGCAGTCCCAAACACGACGGGAGAGTGGTCCCAAGCTCGGGTCCCCTGCCCCTTGGGACATGGGCAAATCCCAGGGTTAAACACCCTTGTCCGGACAGCAGAGCTGACAGTCCCTTTGGAAGACCAATCCTTTCCACAATCGTTGCAACTCTCCAGCTCGGGAGGGTCTTAAACTCTGGGTTAAGGCGACGAGGAGAGTGGGGAAAGAAAGAAAAGTTGGGAGGGCGGGAGGCAGAGGGAAGACTGGGACAAGTTAATCTCCAGGTCTGGCCCCAGCATCTGCGGTGTGTCCGGTGTTCAGCGCACAGGCGAAGGACAGTTGCAGTGGAGGGAGAAAGAGCGGCCCCCTTTCTTTTTAAGGGCCACCTTTTTTTTTTTTCCAGTCTCTGGAAAGCACCGTTACGCTGACCTTGATGACAGTGGCAGTGAGGCAGCGCTGGCTACTCACCGACTAGCCCTGCAGCTCTCGCTCTCTAGAGATCCCCAGCCACCCTCTCTTAGCCTAGGGCGCCAGCACGCGCCTTCGGGCCTCCGGCCCCAGTAGCAGCCTGCCGGGGTGCCCGCGAGTCCCTCGGCGCCACAAACGCTGCGCGTCTACCTGCGACAGCACCTCACGGAGGGTTTGGGGAAAAACCCCTTTCGCCCCTTCTGGGGCTCCCTCGGGTACTGCCCTGGACTCCCCACGCCCTGGCATTGCCACATCCGGCGGGCCTGGCCTCCCGGGGCTGCTCTGGGCCTGACGCAGGCAAAGCGGCCGCTGACGTCAGGGGCTGCCCGCGGCCCGCAGCCGAGCGCCGGCCACTGCGCCGGCGGGGGCATCGTTAATTATCAGGCACTAAACGTTGCAAAGAAGGCGCACGCTCTGCAGCCTGCAGCTGCTCTCTTAATATATAGTTTTCTTTTTTTTTTTTTTTTTTTGGCTGGGGGAGGGCGGAGGAAGGAGAAAAAGGAGTAACGGTGAGAAACAGCGAGTAGGTTTCTGAAAGCACCGGTACCAACTTCTCACCCTCCTTCCTCCAGGTCTGCCCCTGGCGTCCACTCTGGTGCAAGTGCGAGCTCAGCACTTTCTACCTGGTCTGGGGCATTCTTGGTGGAAGCGTCGGTGTTCCAGTGGGAACCCCAGCGCCGCAACTTCCCATGAGGGGCTTCACCACCTCTCCTCACCGAGGGGACACTGCTTCCTGAAGCTGGGTCAGCTTGTCCCCTTCTCCCTGGGCATTTGGTCAGAGCCTTAGCCGGGATCTGATGTCACTATTGCTAAGTGAAAAGTAAAACAAACAACCAGTGCGCGCACCGGTGGGGCTGAGATCCGTGAACAGCTCAGCGCGGCCAAAGGAACGCAACCTTTCCTTTGTAGCATCAGAAGTAGCTCTCCTTTTTTCTTTTGTTTGGGAAGGAGTTACAATAACTAGCTGAAAATGGAATTTTTGGCGATGGTAACTTTAAAATTACACTGGTTCTGGGCTCCAGCGCTAACATATTTTGAAAATCCGTCTCTGAGATCATTGCCAAGTAAACTTAGGACAGAGCAAGGTCACTGTGAGGCGAATTCCCTCTTGGCTTCTTCCCTGCAAAGAAAAAAAAATACTCTGCCATTTAGATTGGAATTCCACAGGTGATAGTGATGTGGTTTCCTGGGGAAAAAATGGATTGACCTCAAAGTTAAATTTAAAAATACCCAAATTAAGAGATTTAAAAAAATGTAAGAAGAAATCATCACCTGCAGTTCAAACGACTTGAATATTATTTGTTATAACTAATTTCCTTGAAATTAGCGAGCTGAATAGGAAAACCCGTTTGGAAGACCCTTTTATAAAAAAATACAGCTCATATTGCATACTGTCAATAGATAGATGTTCTTGAAAGATTGACTTTGTAATGTAAATATGCATATAAAATGTATTTGCCAGTACTCATAGGGTCAAAGTAAAAAGCCTCTCTTATATTCTGTAAGAGGTAGATATCCAGAAATGTGTTTTAAAAAGCAAGTAATTTTACAGGAAAACACAGACTGAATGATAATTTTGCTTCAGAACTTTTACAGAGCTGTAGACTGATTTTGACTCAGAGTTATGATGGTGATCATTTTATTCTGAAATTAGTAATTTAAGCAATCATTCTGTAGTAAACACAATGTATACAGATGTTTCAGAGGCATACAGTGATTATTTTTGTAAAATTTAAGTAAAACAGAAGCTCATTCTTCCATAAAGTATAATCTATTTGTAGTATTTAAATATCTATTTAAGAAAAATTTAGAAAGTTTAAATGATCACATTAATAAATGTACAAAATTTCACAAACATGCACCAATAGAAATTTTCAGGAATTGCCTATCTTAAGTATTAGACAAAAGAGATGATTGTACATAAGAAGAAAGACGAAAGCACATTTAGGATAAAAAATAAAGAATTGTTAAAGGCCCAAGATCAATTTTTTCTTATAATTGTTAACTATTTTTGTGGTTTATTACACTCAAGCTTCTAAATTACAAGTCCAAAAATATTTGCTAACTGGACTTAAAATTACTGAAATTGAGGAGAACAGTTAGTCAGCATTCGATAACTTCAGTGCTGTGTTTTTATGTCATTACTACTTCTTTTGTATACTATAAATCTTTCCAGAAGGCTCTGCTATTTTTGGTATAGCAGGCTAAAATTTATGGGCCTAAGATATATTATAGACTATATGTATAACACTCTGGCTTGCAAAAACCCTGGGATATTCAGTAGATTAAAAAATTCAGCTAATATAATCATGGTTCATGAATCAATAAATATTTACAGATTTAAGGCAATATTTGAATTGAAGTGTCACATTTCAAGGTCATTCTGTGTGTTTGTCTTTAAGTAAGTGATTTGTATAGTTTAGACAATGTTCTGTGGGGCTTATGTGACTTTTGGTATTTCTCAGTCATAATTTCACTCTTGGATATGGTAAATTCAATTAATATCCTTGGCTTGTAGCTGTTTAACTTGTGAACCTCAGCGTCCTGGACAATATACTCCTTATAATTTTTTATAGAGTTCTCAAATCAGTGATTTTTGCATGATTCTTACTTACTGATTTAAAAATAAAACCTTTTAAAGATAGAGTTTTATTTGTGAAAAAATTAAATCAAGGTAATCCACTGCACTAATATGGTTATGAATGCAATTGGCTAGCAATTCCTGTTGCTAAACCTCATTGTTAAGGTCTTTTTTTCCTGAGAATCTTGTTTCAGAAATCCCTATATTAAGCATAAGGGAGTTACAGAAAATCTATCTTTCTTAATTTGAAAACAAAATAAAATACTTTTCTAATGTTTTGAATATGTGAATTAAAAAACATTTTCTTAAATGGATTAGAAATTACTTATAGAAGCTTGCTAAATTCCACTTTTTAAGGTCATGCATTTAATATATGTGTTTGATAGAGTGAATTTTAGATTCTGGATATATGTAAATATATGTAAAATACTTTCACTATGTTCACTCAAGTCTATACAAATCCTAATGTAAAGTAACACAGGAGAAAAGCAGAATAACTTTCCTACACACTCCCATTGCTGGATCTGTGTGAACAGTTAAATATACTGAGTTTATCATTCAATGTGAAGGTTCTGATGCTGTTGCCTATTGCTTATCTATCAGCTGGCTGCACTCGAATGTATCAATTAATTGATTGTTTAATTAATCCCAACAAACATTAAAGACAAGTCTGGTCACTGTTATAGAAACTATGGCATTTCAAAAACAAATTCCAAATGCTTTTTTTCCTTCAGGAAAATAGTAGAAGGGAGAAACACTGTTAGATGCAACATAAACTAAAGTGTGACATTTGGCATAAGAGAAGCATAGATAAAATTTGGAGCCTTTATATGTTTATAAGTGCCGGCATCACACATGGGCTCTGGTTCAAGCCCTGGCTGCTCCACTTCTGATCCAGCTCCCTGCTAATGGCCCGGGAAAGCATCAGAAGGTGGTCCAAGTCCTTGGGCCCTTGTACCTACATGGGAGACCTGGAAGAAGTGTTTGGCTCCTGGCTGTGGATTGGCTCAGCTCCTGCTATTGCAGCCATTTGGAGAGTGAACCAGTGGATGGAAGACCTCTCACTCTGTTTCTGCCTCTGCCTTTCAGATAAATAAATAAATCATAAAAAAGTTTTTATTCTTTTTAGAATGATGTTGGATGTCACTTCCTCTTTTAAAATAAGAACAAAACATCATAAACTTGTCCTCCTTTTTTCTTTCTTCCATACCTTTTCCTCTTCTCTTTCTTTTCAGCTCCTCCTATTTTTTGCTTTACTCTTGCTCTGGAATTTAAGGCAGCACAAACTTTCAAAAGACCATATCAGGATGGTGTTTCAAGCTTGCTGGCTGAATCTTCTCTAGGCTTTTGTCTTTTGGTTGCAGTTTTATCTGAGTGCCCATTTGCAATCAGCTAGCCTGGGCTCCCATGGAGGGGCTCAGGCTCTGTGACTGCTGGGCCCTGGGACTGGTCAGAGCTCTTCAGCTTCCAGGATGTTCATTTTTCATGTTTGAAGTGAGTTGGAGCAAACAAAGACCAAGTTCTGACAATTCCAGGTAATTATTTGAAGACCAGGATGTTTACACATTACAAAATGGTGCAAATTGACTTTTCTTCCATTACCTATTTAATATAAATACAGATTCCTTTGTCATTTACACATAAGCCTTTCTTTGCTTTTATTATGATTCATTTACTCATTTTTATCCAGTTCTAAAGTATTTGCCATAAAAATGCCAGCATACTAATCTTTCATCAGTTTTTGATCTCTTCTGAAATATTGCTATGCTTTTCTTTTCCATGAGACTGAGTTGACTTTCTGGCAATGTTTTTTAAGGAAATTTTATATTCTCCCTACAATATTTAATAATCACCCTATGAGACCTAGGAATAATTCATGTTCTCTGAAACTGATTGCTTTCAAGTTCAATAAGCACTTTAATTAGGGAGGGACATTGAGCCTAGTGGTTGTGAGGCCTTTTGAGATACCTGCATCTGACTTTGGGGTACCTGGGTTTACTTCTCAGTTTTGGTTTCTGATTCTGCCTTCTTGCTTATGGAGACTCTGAAAAGTAGTGGTAATGGGTGCTCCCAGTTTTGGCCTTGCCTTGGACCAGCCCCAGGTCATTGCAGGCATTTGGGGAGTGAACCAGTAGATGGTACCCATCTCTCTTTGCTTTCAAATAAATTTTATAATTTTTTTAAAAAAGAGCTCTAAGTAGAGCTAACCTATAACTAATCAAAGAAGTAGTGAAATTTTTGGTCAGTTTATATGTTATTCAAATTCCTTTTCTCCCTCCCTTGTTGATGTGTACCACTGAGGAGTGGTACAGGTCAAACCATTCTGATGAGTACTTTCTGGATGTTTACATAAGTGGATTCTGGCAGGAGGATTTAGAAAGCATACTTAAGGACTTTGTTTTGTGTGTGTTTCATAATTTACATGTAATTATTTTCCTTTGTTTAAAAATGTCCATGCCAAAGAATTTTAAGGGTATACACAAGTATAGAGAGAAAATTATAATAAACCTTTATCACCTAAATTTAATATGTATCAACTCATGGTTAATCTACTTTTGATTATAATTCCATTTACTCTTTTACTCTGGAATTATTTTTGAATCATATCCTAGACATCATATTATTCAGTATGTAAATACTTACTATTTAAATAAGGAGTAGTTACTGTTTGCTACAAAATGGAATTTTTTTTTTTTTGAAGGCAAATAGTGTGTTTTTCTGAGACACTGCCTGGTTTGAGATTTAGGATTGTTTTAACAGACTGCTGTTCCCAATACCAGAGTCTTTATCAGCCCCTGGAATCAAGAAACTGTAGCTCTTGAGAGGAAAAGAATAATTCAGCTGATTGTCATCATAATCATTGAAAATGGAAGCTTCAAGTGGGGAATCTCATAATTCCCAGGGTCCAGTGGTTATAATGGAATCAGAATAATTCACTCAAAAGTTTCTGAGTTTTAGATGTGATGATTAGGAATTTCTTTTTTGGAAAAAAAATAATATGAACTTGTACTGGGATGGAAGAAACTATTGTACTTGAAAAGCTATAAACTGTGATTTCAAATTTAAACCACCTAGTGCAACATGTTAATTATTATTATTAATAATACAATAATAAGTATAAGTTCATGTACTGTCACTGAAAATCTTATTTCTTATTGAAAAGGCAGAGAGAGAGAGAGAGAGAGAGAGAGAGAGAGGCTTCCATCCACTGGTTTACTCCCAAATACTCACAACAGTTGGTGTTGGGCCAGACTGAAGCCAGGAGCCAGGAACTCAATATGGGCCTCCAACTTGGGTGGCAGGTACCCAGGTATTTGGGAAAACAAGTGGCAGGGACTCAAGTACTGTTGCCTTCCAGGGTGTGCATTATAAAGAGGCTAGAATCACAAGTGGAGCCAGGACTCAAGCCAGCCACTCTAATCTGGGATGTGGGTTTCCCAAGCAGCATCTTAACTTCTGTGCCAGGTGCCCAACTCCATGCACTGTTATTTAAGTGTTTTCTTACCTCATTAAATTATATTAAGCCATGTATTGTTGCTATTTTAAAGACAGAGTACTTATCTTTTATTTATGCGGAATTATTTTTGGATGAGATGATATAATGTTTTGGTTTTATTGTGTATAAAAGTATTCCCTGTAGGGCTGGTGTTGTGGTCTAATGAGTAAAGCCACTGCATGAGACACCGGCATCCCATATAGGCACCGGTTTTTGTCTCATCTGCTTCAACTTCTGATTCAGCTTCCTGATAATGGCTTAGGAAAAACAACGGAAGATGACCCACATGTTTGGAGCCTGCCACCCACGTGGGAGACCCAGATGAAGCTACTGACCTCTGCCTGACCCAGCCCTGGCTGTTGTGGCTACCTGGAGAGTGAACCACCAAATGAAAAATATTGCTCTCTCTGTCTCTCCTCTGTAACTCTGACTTTCAACTAACTAAATAAATCCCCTCTGTTTTAAGTAAGAGTTATAATTTCCCAGACACTCCTTTATATTAGATTTAAATTCTTAACACCTTGCAATAAAAAATTACTTAATAATTTAAACTTTCAGTTACTTGACTATTTGCATCTAGTTGTTTTGACATCTATAGAAATATCTAGTTGTTAACATTCCACTTGTAAATACGTATGCACAAATAACCTGCAGTTATTTTGGGCATGTACTATGATATAGTTTCCCTCGGTATGTGGCAAAAATAATGATAGTGATGGATTTTAAAATGAGATTGTTGCTATAGTATAATGCTGGGCTGTTCACTTTCCTGATGGGGAATGTGGACTCTGGAAGTTCAGTGTTAACTCTGGTAACATTGTTTCTCCTCATATTATATCTGCTCTTCACACTTCATTTTTGGACAATTACTGCTGTATTTTTTAAGATTTATTTAATTTATTTGAAAAAGTTACAGAGAGAGATAGAGACAGAGAGAGAGGTCTTCCATCTGTTCGTTCACTCCCCAAATGGCCCAATGGCCAGCTGCACCAATCTGAAACCAGGAACCAGGAGCCAGGAGCTTCTTCCAGGTCTCCCACATGGGTGCAGGGGCCCAAGGACTTGGGCCATCTTCTACTGCTATCGCAGGCCATAGCAGAGAGCTGGATCAGAAGAGGAGCAGCCGGGACTAGAACTGGTACCCATATGGGATGCTGGTGCTTCAGGCCAGGGCTTTAACCCACTGTGCCACAGCGCTGGCCCCAACTGCTGTAATTTTATTTTTAAAAATTTTTTAAATTAAAATTTTTTTATTTTCATCTACTTGAAAGGTAGGGCAACAGAGAGCACAGAGAGAGAGAGAGAGAGAGAGAGAATCTTCCATCCACTCATTCATTCCCCAAGTGCCTGCAACAACCAGGACTGGACCAGGCTGAAGCCAGGATCCCTGAACTCCATCTGGGTCTCTCGCATGGATAGCAGGAGACCAAGCATTTGAGCCATCATCTGCTGCCTCCCAGGCTGCATTGGCAGGAAACTGGAATTGGAAGCAGAAAAGCTGGCACTGGAACCAGCACTTTAAGATGGGATGTGCTACAGCTCTCTGCTATGGCTTAGGATAGCAGTGGAAGACTGGCCCAAGTCCTTGGGCCTCTGCACACATGTGGGAAACCTGGAAGAAGTTTCTGGCTCCTGGCTTCAGATTGGCACAGCTCTGGCCGTTGAGGCCATCTGGGGAGTGAACCAGTGGATGGAAGACCTCTCTCTCTGTCTCTACCTCTCCCAGTATCTCTGTCAAATAAATAAAACAAATATTAAAAAAGAAAAAACAACCATGGGATGTAGGTGTCTTAAGTGGTGGCTTAATACCCTCTGTGCCACAAATGCTCCTGCTTGATTTTGAAAACACAACCTCCTTAACTAGAATTCATTATGGAACTTGAGATTAAGTCACAGTTTTCAGACTTGGGTTTTCAGGGTGGGCTTTTATTTTTAGTTTATGTTGCCCTTCTCTATCTTCTAGCTAGATATGGGATATTAGGAATGAGAACACATGAACCTTTTTTTTAAATATTTATTTATTTGAAAGTCAAAGTTACACAGAGAGAGGAGAGGCAGAGAGAGAGAGAGAGAGAGAGGTCCCCCATCCGATGGTCTACTCCCCAATTGGCTGATCTGAAGCCAGGAGCCAGGAGCCTCCTCCAGGTCTTCCGCGTGGGTGCAGGGGCCCAAGGACTTGAGCCATCTTCTACCGCTTTCCCAGGCCATAGCAGAGAGCTGGATCAGAAGAGGAGCAGGCGGGACTAGAACTGGTACCCATATGGGATGCTAACGCTTCAGGACAGGGCGTTAACCTGCTGTGCCACAGCGCGGGCCCCTAAATCATTTTTTTAAAAAGATTTATTTATTTGAAAGCCAGAGTTATGGGGAGGAGGGACAGAGAGAGAGAGAGAGAGAGAGAGAGATCGAGATCTTCTATCTGCTGGTTCACTTCCCAGATAGCCACAATGGCCACAGCTGGGCCAGGCTGAAGACAGGAGCCAGGAACTTTATCCTGGTCTCCCACATGGGTACAGGGCCAAAGGACTTGGGTCACCCTCTACTGCTTTTCCCAGGCCATTTGCAGTGAGCTGGATTGGAAGTGGAGCAGTTACAACAGGAACCAGCACCAATATGGGATGCCACCACAGGTGGAGGCTTTACCTGCTATGCTACAACACAGGCACCACACAAACCTTCTAATTTGGCAAAATTATCTTCATCTTGACCGTGGTGCTGCCCACATGTTGGAATTCTGTTTTTGTTTTCCTTCTGTGCCTTCTATGAACAAGTTTCCTTGCCTGGGACCCACAAGTCTTCTAGAGTATGAACCAACATGAGACACTACCACAAAAAACTAGGATATTTGAAGTATTCTAGTTCTCTTGTGCTGAGAACCAAATTCTGGTCCACACACTGCCAACAGCAGAGTTTCTTCTTATAGCACTCAGAAATTAGGGCCTATTTTATTACCGTTTTCTGCCTGCTTAAATAGACTCCTAGTTCTCAACTATATCTGAACATGTTGAATTTGGAATGTGTACATTGAATAGCTTCCATAGTCCCACCTTGACAGTTAAATAAACTCTTTCTGGGCCAGAGTTTCTCAGAGGACTTACATCAGAGTCACATAGTAGGTGTTGATTTATAATTCATTTCCTGGGCTTCAGTTAAAATCTAGTAATCAGAATATTTGGATTAGGAATGGTGATCAGGGATCTTCATTTTAACAAACTGCAGTTTGAAAATCAGTGCCTAAAATCCCTTTTTTGGAGATTTTCTCTGGGCCTAATTTTTCATTTCTTTTTTCTGCTTGTTGCTACACTTTATTATTTTTCTTTTGTTTGAAATTTTTATTTATTTAATTGCTAGATACATAGATGATATGCACATCCAGGGTTCACTCTTTGTTTTTTTCTTTTTTTTTTAAAGATTTATTTATTTATTTGAAAGTCTGTTATGGGGGGTGGGGAGAGAGAGAGAGAGAGAGAGAGAGAGAGAGAGAGAGAAAGGAGATCTTCTATCAACTGATTCACTCCCCCAAATGGCTGTAATGGCCAGGGTTGGGCCAGACAGAAGCCAGAGATAAGAGCCTAGCTTCTTCTGGACCTCCCACACAGGTGCAGGGGGCCCAAGTACTTGGGGAATCTTTTGCTATTTTTAAATGACGGGGCACTGAATTGGAAGTGGAGCAGCTAGGACTTGAACTGGCACCCTTATGGGTTGCTGGCACTGCAAATGGTGGCTTAACCCAGTGCATCACAGCCGCGGCCTCTGGTTCACTCTTCAAACTACAGCAACAGCCAGAGGGCTGAAGCCAGGAGCTGGAATGAGGAACTCAACCCAGGTCTTCCACTTGGATGGCAAGATCCCAACTACTAGAGCCACCACTGCCACTTCATGGGGTTTCCATCAACAGAGAGCTGCAATTAGGAGTCAAGGCCAAGGATTGAAACCAGGTACTCTGAAGGGCTAAATGGTTTTCCTAGCCAGAATCTTAACCACAAGACCAAATTCTTGCCACTTGCTTAAAAACTGCTGATGCATGCTCCTTTTAAAGTCTGGACTTTTTTAGAGATTCAGAATAAGGCCAAAGCAAAGCTTGGGACTGGTTTTTAGCAAACAAGGCTGTCTGTCTCAAACATACTACTTGTGTTACCATGGTTCCTCTTACTGTAGCTCACAATCTTCTGCTTGATCTAGCATTAGGATAAGAATATATATATATATATGATATTGATAATAATAATATGCCTAAAAGTGCATTTTAAAAAGCTAAAAAGTACCTTATAAATGCAATGTATTATTTAACAAAGAGTCAGTTAATGAGCTCATAGTCTATTTGGGAGCACTATACAACTTGCCCCCTGAACACAGTACAGTGAAAATGAAGAACATATTTTCTGCTAAGGGAAGCACATAATGAGGATAACCTGCACACATAATGTTACAAGAAAACAATTGGAAAGTGACCTGATCCATGTCCCAAATATGTTCTTTAGTTATATAATTCCGAGTGCTTGGGAAATACAGAGTAACTATGTGTTTGTGTATCAACCAACATATCTGTTGATGTACCCATGAATCTATGTACTCATTTCTATGAAACATCTAATTACCATCTTTGTACTTGTCTATGTTTAAAGTGAATGTGATACTATAGAATGTAAGCTTCATGACAGTGACCATGTTTGTTTTCATCAATATTTTTTCTGTATCAAAGCATGTTTGCTGTATAACAAATGCTCCATTAATTCTTGTTGAGTGCCTGGTTTATGGAGTAGTTTGCTGAATGAAGTTTTTTTTTAATATTTATTTATTGAAAGACAATTAAAGATATATATATATATATATATAGAGAGAGAGAGAGAGAGAGAGAGAAAGAGAGAGAGGTCTTCCATCCACTGGTTCACTCCCCAAATGGCCACAATGGCCAGAGCTGAACCAATCTGAAGTCAGGAGCCAGGAGGTTCTTTTGGGTCTCATACGTGGGTTCAGGGGCCCAAGGGCTAGGGCCATCTTCTACTGCTTTCCCAGGAGTATTAGCAGGAAGCTGGGTCAGAAGTGGAGCAGCTGGGATTTGACCTGGTGCTCATGTGGGATGCCAGTGCTGCAGTCCAGGGCTTTAACCCACTGTGCCACAATGCTGCTCCATGAGTCAAGTTTTTTTTTTTTTTTAGATTTATTTATTTGAGAGAGCTAGAGAGACACACACACACACACACACACACAAATATATATATATACACATACATGCATTCATACACACAGAGCGCTTCCATCCACTGGCTCACTCCCCCGATGGCCATAATGGCCAGGGCTGGGCCAGATTGAAGCAAGAAGCTTCATCCAGGTCTCCCATATGGGTGGCAGGTGCCCAAACACATAGGCCATCTTCTGCTGCTTTTCCCAGGCCATTAACAGGGAACTGGATTGGAAGTAGAGCTGCCAGGACATGAACTGGTGTGCATATAGGATGCTGGCATCACAGGTGGTGGGTTTACCTGTTACACCAAATGTTGGTCCTCTGGCTGAGTGAAGTTAATCAGGAAAGATTTCTAAAAGGTGATGAAAATAATAGAGATCTGAAAGATGCCTATAGATTGAGATTGTTTGCAGAGTGGGAGGACAACAGCATGATAAGATAGAGTTGCTCTAAGTAGAGAATATTTTCATTTTGAACAATTCCAGTCAGTCTGCCAGGAGCCCCTGGGTAACCAGTGACTAGTGGTGGTAACCATGTTTTTCTGCCTCTCAGGAGGCTTTTCTCCCTTTTGGATTTGACAATTGTTATGAAGTGTTACTTAATCCTGTTTAGTGATGTAGGCAAGGGTGGGGATTTTTGGATTTGGAAATTTGGTATCTGCTTGCACAGACAAATACATAGGACACTGGCACATATTTGCCATATCTAAAAGATAGAGGGGTTGGCGATGTGGCACAATGGGTTAACACCCTGGCCTGAAGCGCCAGCATCCCATATGGGCACCAGTTTGAGACCCAGCTGCTCCACTTCTGATCCAGCTCTCTGCTATGGCCTGGGAAAGCAGTAGAGGATGGCCCAAGTCCTTGGGCCCCTGCACCCATGTGGGAGACCTGGAAGAAGCTCCTGGCTCCTGGCTTCGGATCGGCGCAGCTCCAGCCGTTTCGGCCAATTGGGGAGTGAACCATGGGATGGAAGACCTCTCTGTCTCTCTCTGCCTCTCCTCTCTCTGTGTAACTCTGACTTTCAAATAAATAACTAAATCTTAAAAAAAAAAGATAGAAAATATTTCTCTTAGAAACCAACCAGCAAGGGTAGTGAAAGTTGAACGGCTATTGATCGTAAATCATGTGTACACAGGTTTCTACATACACCTAGAAATATAATTTGGCAAACAGTTTTAAAAATATTTTATTTTTATTTGAAAAGCTAAGTGACAGAGAGGGAGGAGGGAGGTGGGGGCAAGGGTGAGAGGGAGGGAGGGAGAGAGATAGGGGTGGGAGAGTCTATCCACTGGTTCATTCTCCAAAGGCTAAGGCTAGGGCAGGTTGCAGCCAGGATCCAGGAACTCCATTTGGGTCTCCAACATGTGTCGCAGGGAATCAAGTACCTGGGTCATCATATGTTGCCTCCTAGGGTGCACATTAGCAAAGTGTTGAGTTGGAAGTAGTGGAGCTGGGACTTAAATCAGGCATTCTGAAATAGGATCTGGGCATCATTAGTCATGGTTTAACTGCTGTGCCGCACCTGTCGCTAATCTGGCACTCTTGATCCATGTTTGTTTATCTAAGATTTATTTATTTGAAAGTCAGAGTTACAGAGAAATAGAAACACACACACACACACACACACAGAGAGAGAGAGAGAGAGAGAGAGAGAGGGAAATTTTTCATCTATTGGTTTGGTGCCCAGATGGGATGCCAGCGCTTCAGGCCAGGGCGTTAACCCGCTAAGCTACAGTGCTAGCCTCATGTGTGAAGTTTTATTTGTTGCTTGCACACAGAGCAATTTTGTTATGTGTTTGTATATTAATACTAAAGAACAATCATGCCATGTGTGATATACATATTTTTAAAAATTTTTAGAAAATACATTTAAATATTTTTGAAAGTCAGAGTTATAGAGAGAGCAGGAGAGACACATGGAGATTTTCCATCTGCTGGTTTACTTTCTGCTGGTTTACTCCCCAGATGGCCAGAATGGCCACTGCTGGGGCAGACCAAAGCCAGGAGCCAGGAGCTTTAAATGGATCTTCCACAGAATGCAGGGACCCAAAGATGTGGGCCATCTTCTGCACCTTTCCTAAGGGCTGGATAGAAGTGGAGCAACCGGGATTTGAACTGGCTCCCACATTGGATGCTAGAGTTGTAAGCAATGACTTAACCCACTACACCACAAAGAAGGCCTCTGAGTATATATTTCAGAACTGCAATTTTCACTTGTTAATTCACTTTTTCAACAAACACTTTTTAATACCTTCTATGTACCAGGACTTCTTCTAGGAGCTGGAGATACAGGAATGAGTAAGTCAAAGTTTCTTGTGGAGTTTACATTCTAGGAGATAGTAACAGCAATTAATGTGGAAAGAATACATATAACACACATAAAATATAACTCCAGATGATCATAAGTGCTATACTTAAACTAACATCAGGTGTGGAGATAGGCACGCATTGAGGCAGAGATGCTAATGAAATCAGTACTGGCAATGAGGAGAGGGCATTCGAGCTAAGACCTCAATGATGTGAAGGATACAGTCATGAGAAGAGAAAGGAGTAGGGGATTCCAGGCAGGGAAGAGAAATATCAAGGCCCTTGAGTGGGAAATAGCTTGATATATTAACAAAAGTATTCATTCATTCCTTTTTACAAATATTTGCTCAGAGTCTATTTTGGCAAGATGAAACATATTTGAAGGTGCTGTGGAAAAGATGACTAACAAAACAGAGACCTGGAGATCTAGGATCTGTAGAACTTTTGTTCTAGTGGAAAGAAAGACCCCCAAAAAAGTGAATTAATAAGAGACAGAACAACACAATAAACATTCTTTGGTTGGTTCACTACCTTGAGTGGCCAGAAAATGCCTTTCTAAGTAAGTGATCTGTGTAACAGGAAGGTGGGAGTATGAGAATCACACTGTGTCACACACTCTCTTTGAGTATTACAGATTAGTTTGAGACATAGTAACTCAGTTGGGATAATGTGTAATGGTGTGGAGCCAGCTGTAAACTCCCCCTTTTTTACCTTCCACTCATGAATGCATATGGAAAGCATGGAACTGTACCTGTCTGAATTTAGAAAAAGGAGAAATAATAAATTCAGCTACTCTATTATTATTAGTAACTAAAAAATGACATTCAGCTCTCTACACCAAGGCTCTGAGGTATTGAAGCCGAAAACAGCTGTTTTAATTGTTGGAAGTGTATGGCAGAATTAAGGAGTTTTTACTTCAGAAAGAATAGTTTCAGGGGCTGGTACAGTGTAGCACCTTAAGTTGCCACTTGGGACACCCACAGCCCATGTCAAAGAACCGGTTCAAGTCCTGGCTGCCTCGCTTCAGGACCAGCTTCCTGCTAATGCATCCTGGGATGCAGTGGTTGATAGCTCACATGCTTGGGCCTCTGCCACCCATGTGGGAGAACTGAATGGACTTCTGAGTTCCAGACTTCATCCTTGCTCAGCTCTGGCTATTGTATGCATTTGGGTGGTAAACCAGAGAATGGAAGATATCTCTCCTCACCCCCAATCTCTGTTTTTGTTACTCTGCCTTTCAAGTAAAATAAACATTAAAAATAATAGTTTTAATAGCAATGTACCTTAAATAATGAGAATGTGAACAATTGTATGAGATTGAACAATTCTGCAAAGTTAAGAATCCAGCTTGTTCAACTTTTTTATTAAAAATATGGATTCAGCATTGGGTACATTTCTGGTACTTTGCAATATTTTTTAAATGTTGGGAAATTGACCATTTAAGTCAAGATTCTTCTACTATAAGGAATGGAATTCTATTTTTTTTTTTTTGACAGGCAGAGTTAGTGAGAGAGAGAGAGACAGAGAAAGGTCCTCCCTCTGCTGGTTTACCCGCACAAATGGCCGCTACGGCTGGTGCACTGTGCCGATCTGAAGCCAGGAGCCAGGTTCCTCCCCACCTGGTCTCCCATGTGGGTGCAGGGCCCAAGAACCTGGGCCATCCTCTACTGCGTTCCCGGGCCACAGCAGAGAGTTGGACTGGAAGAGGAGCAACCGGGACAGAATCTGGTGCCCTAACCGGGATTAGAACCCAGGGTACTGGCGCCGCAGGCGGAGGATCAGCCAAGTGAGCCATGGTGCCGGCCCTATTTTAAATAGTTCAAGTGAAAGGATGTTTATTGAAAGGACAGAGCACAGACAGGAAACAGAATATAGAATTTCCCGTCTTGAAACATTTTCTTCACTTGGCTTCCTGAAATCCCACTCTCTTAGATTTGTACTGTCTAGACTCACTGTTTCTTAGTCTCAATTTTTTTAAGGATTTATTTCTTTATTTGAAAGGTGAAGTTACAGAGAGGCAGAGGCAGAGGGAGAGAGAGAGATCTTCCATCCACTGGTTCACCCCCAAATGGCCACAATGGCCGGAGCTGGGTTGATCCAGAGTCAGGAGCCAGGAGCTTCTTCCAGGTCTCTCAAACAGGTGTGGGGTCCACGCACTTGAGTCATCTTTTACTGTTTTCCTAGGCCATAGCAGAGAGCTAGATCAGAAGTGGAGCAGCCATAGCTTGAACTGGCGCCCATATGAAATGCTGGCACTGCAGGAGGCTGCTTTACCACTACAGCATCAGCCCCTTAGTCTTATTTTTAGTTCTTCTGTATCTCTATTATCTCTAAATGTTGGAGCTTCTTATACCTCTGTCTTCTATCTCAGTATTCACTTTGCAGGTCTTATTCAGCTTCAAGTCTTTAAATTTTATCACTGTGCTGATGGTTTACAAATCCTTTTCAATCACTTTACACAGATATCTAAAGATATCTATAACCAACATTTCTGAAACAAAGACCAAATTTCCAATTCCTCACAACACACACACACACACACACACATAATGCTTGCCCTTTCACAATGATCCATATCTTAGTCAAAGAAAATTCCATTCTTCTAATTATTCAGTCAAAACTTTGACGCCAATCCTCTTTTCTTTCTTTCTCTCAAATCCCAAATCTAATCCATAAGAAATCTCTGCTGACTCTAGCTTAGAATCAGTCCAGAAATGTATCGCCTTTTCTGCTACTTCTTTGTCCAACTCTCTATGATCCCTTACCCAAATCATTGCTATAGCCTCCTAACATCTGCCTACCATCAAATCTCTTTTGTCTCTTAATATAGAACTTTAGTGATACACTTAAAATGAGGATAGTTTAAAAGATAAGTTGAAAATTGAATTAAAAGATAGGTGTATTTTGGTGCAAAATAATTTTGAAATCCACGCATAGGTTTTTTTTTTTTACCCAGAAACCTTTTTTTAAATAAGATTTATTTATTTATTTGAAAGTCAGAGTTACATAGAGAGAGGAGACGCAGAGAGAGACAGAGAGGTCTTCCATCCCATGGTTCACTCCCCAATTGGCCACAATGGCTGGAGCCAGAAGCCAGGAGCTTCTTCCAGGTCTCCCACACAGGTGCAGGGGCCCAAGGACTTGGGCCATCTTCTACTACTTTTCAAGGCCATAGCAGAGAGCTGGATTGGAAGTGGAACAGCCGGGTCTCGAACCAGCGCCCATATGGGATGCTGGCGGTTCAGGCCAGGGTGTTAACCTGCTGCGCCACAGCCCCGGCCCCCCAGAAACCTTTTACTTAAGGTATACAAACTTCATTCTTTTCATAAATATAACTTTAGGAACATAGTGATTCTTCCCACCTTACCTGCCCTCCCATCCGAACTCCCACCATTCTTCCCATTCCCTCTCGTTTTCTCATTCTTATTTTTTTTATTAAGATATATTTTCAATTGACTTTATACACACAAGATAACTCTAAGTGAAGAGTTCAACAAATAGTATGGAAAAAAAAAACTGTTCTTTAATGGTCAAGACAAGGGCTTTTCAAAGACATCACATCTCAGTGTCAATTTCATTTCTTTTTTTAAATTTTTTTAACTTTTATTTAATGAATATAAATTTCCAAAGTACAGCTTATGGATTACAATGGCTCCCCCCCCCCATAGATGACCTTTTAGATACTCTTATAGTTACCACAGATCAGTGAGAATATACAGTATTTCTGGGAATTATACTCATGTAAATTTAGGCTAAATTACCTTGCAAATTATGAAATAAAAATTAAGACGGAACTTTCTGAATAGAATGAACATCTTTTTGGGGATCTACTTAAAGAGTTGTAGTACTATGTCCCCTACAAATCTTTAGAAATTTCCACTGGATGGGCCAGCTCTCTGCTGTGGCCAGGGAGTGCAGTGGAGGATGGCCCAAGTACTTGGGCCCTGCACCCCATGGGAGACCAGGATAAGCACCTGGCTCCTGACATCGGATCAGCGCAGTGCGCCGGCCGCAGCACGCAGGCCGCGGCGGCCATTGGAGGGTGAACCAACGGCAAAGGAAGACCTTTTTCTCTCTCTCTCTCTCTCACTGTCCACTCTGCCTGTCAAAAACAAACAAACAAACAAACAAACAAAAAAAAAAAACAAAAAAAAACAAAAAAAAAACCCAGAAATTTCCACTGGATGGTATTTTTTTTTTAATTAAGGGCTTTATTCCTGCAAATGTGCCTCAGGGGGTTGGTGGCATGTCTAAGGTTTACACTTGGATACACATTGGAAAGGAGGAAGTCAAAATGTTCCTGTTTGCAGGTGACACGCTCCTTTATATAGGGGGAACAAAAAAAGAACTTGTAAGGGGATTGGGCAAAGTTCCAGGATCAACACACATAAATCAATAGAATTGTTGCACATCAATAGTTCTTTGGCTGAAAGAGAACTTATCATATCAGTCCCATTCACAATAACTACAAAAATACTCAAATATCTTGAGATAAATTTAGCCAAGTATTTGAAAGATCTCTACAATGAAAATTACAGAACATTAATGGAAGAAATAGAAGGCACCAAAAATGGCAAATATTCTAAGTTTACAGATTGGAAATAACAATATCATCAAAATGTCTATACTACCCAAAACAATTTACAAATTCAATGTGATCCCAATCAAAATATCAAGGACATCCTTCTCAGATCTAGAAAAAATGATCCTGAAATTCATATGGCAACACAAAAGACTCCAAATAGCATCTTAAGCAATATAAACAAAGCTGGAGGCATCACAATACCAAATTTCAAGACACACTACAGGACTGTTATAATCAAAACAGCCTAACGCTGGCACAAAAGTAGACATGTAGCTCAATGGACTAGAATAGAAACCTCAGACATTAATCCAGGCGTTCACAACCAACTAATCTTTGAAAAGCTAAAATCATTCCCTGGAGAACAAATGGTCTCTTGAACAAATGGTGGAAAATTGGATTTCCACAAGTAGAAGTTTGAAGCAAGACTCCACCTTATACCCTATACAAAAATCAATTCACAATGGATCAAGTATTTAAACTTAAGACCTGAAACCATCAAATTTCTCACTCCCAAGAGTATATCCAAGGAAAGTGAAATCAGCATATTAAAGAGTTACCTGTACGCCAATATTTATAGTAGATCAATTCACATTACCTAAGATGTGGAGTCTATTTAGAAGTCCATCAACTGATGACTGGAAAGAGAAAATGTGGTATATATACATGATGAAATATTACTCAGCCATTAAAAAAGAATGAAAGGCTGACATTTGGAACAAAATGGATGCAACTGGAGACCATTAAACTAAATGAAATAAGACAGACTCAAAAGAACAAATATTACATGTTTTCTCTTATTACATGTTTTCTTCTCTTATTTGTGGTAGTTAATATATAGAAAGAGTATAAAAATTGTGTGAATGGTGATCCCTGTTAAACATAAGAGTAGGAATAAGAGAGGGAAGAGATGTACAATTTGGGACATGCTCAAGCTGACTTGCCCCAAATGGTAGAGTTAGAAACATACCAGGGGACTCCAATTTAATCCCATCAAGGTGGCATGTACCAATGCCATCTCACCAGTCCAAGTGATCAATTTCAGTTCACAATTGATCATAATGAAAGGACTAATAGTCAAAGGGAGCACATAAACAAGTCTAGTACCTGCTAATACTAACTGATAGAATAAATAAAGGGGAGAGTGATCCAACATGGGAAGCGAGATACTCAGCAGACTCATAGAATGGTGGATGTCCTTCCTAAACAGCACTCTGGCCTCAGAATCAACCCTAAAGGCATTCGGATCTGGCTGAAAAGCCCATGAGAGTATTTCAGGCATGGAAAGCCAAGACACTCTGGCAAAAAAACAAAAAAACAAAAAACAAAAACAAAAACCCTAAATGAAAGATCTCTGTGAGTGAGATCCCAGTGGAAAGAACAGGTCTTCAAAGAAGGAGGTACCTTTCTCTGAAGGGAGGAGAGAACTTCCACTTTGAATATGACCTTGTCTAAACAAGATAAGAGTCGGTGAACTCAAAAGGCTTCCATAGCCTTGGAAACTCATGACTGGTGCATAGGGAGATTACTGATGCCATAAACAGGAGTGTCAATTTGTAAAGTCAACAACAGGAGTCACTGTGCACTTACTCCTCATATAGGATCTCTGTCCTTAATGTGCTGTATTTTGAGACTTAATGCTATAATGAGCACTCAAACAGTATATTTCGCTTTGTGTTTCTATGGGGGTGCAAACTGTTGAAATCTTTACTTAATGTATACTAAACTGATCTTCTGTTAAAAAAAAAAAAGAAGAAATTATCAATTCCCAACTTGACTCTCACTGGGATTAAACATGACAATAGGTCTGATCTGATTTCATCATCATTTAAAAAATCATCTATTATTTTTCACTTTATGTTTGTGTGGGGCAAACTGTTGAAATCTTTACTTAATGTATACTAAACTGATCTTCTGTATATTAAGAGAATCGAAAATGAATCTTGATGTGAATGGAAGGGGAGAGGGAGTGGGAAAGGGGAGGGTTGCGGGTGGGAGGGACGTTATGGGGGGGAAGCCATTGTAATCCATAAGTTGTACTTTGGAAATTTATATTCATTAAATAAAAGTTAAAAAAAAAATTGTGTGAATGTCAATCATTTGGTATATAGTTAAAATATTGCTTCACTAAATCAGACCATGCTAATGACAATATACTCTTGTTTCCCACATTAAGAAAAAAATGGGGGGATTGGAGAGGACTCTTGAGGTATTAGTAATTTTTTTTCTTAATTAGGGTGCTGGCCGTTTATCTGTACACTTATATGCATTTCATGGTATGTGTAGTATATTTCAATAAAGTGTTACAAAAAGAAATTTCCATATTAACTGTGTAGTCTTGCTGATTTCTATTTCTAAGTGCTATTGAAATGATGGCTTCTGCAGCCAATTCACTTTTTTTTTTTTTTTTTTGACAGGCAGAGTGGACAGTGAGAGAGAGAGAGAGAGGGAAAGGTCTTCCTTTGCCGTTGGTTCACCCTCCAATGGCCGCTGCGACCGGCGCACTGCGCTGATCCGAAGGCAGGAGCCAGGGGCTTCTCCTGGTCTCCCATGGGGTGCAGGGCCCAAGTGCTTGGGCCATCCTCCTCTGCACTCCCTGGCCACAGCAGAGAGCTGGCCTGGAAGAGGGGCAACCGGGACAGAATCCGGCGCCCTGACCAGGGCTAGAACCCGGTGTGCCGGCGCTGCAAGGCGGAGGATTAGCCTAGTGAGCCGCGGTGCCGGCCCCGCCGATTCACTTTTGTTGCTTCAGTGCTGAGAGCTAGATTTAGAAGGAGAGCTGAAAACTCAGTTGCCTGTAGGAGTTAAGGAAGGAACAGAAGCAAAGCAGCCTACAATTAGAAATCACTGAGGAAAGGTGAGGGTGAGTGCGAACTGGAGAGAGAATGCTGTACTTCCAGCAGTTGTTGCTGTATGAGAATGCTCATATTCCAAAAGTTAACACAACTTTTCCAGGAAAATTAGAAATCTGGATTTTAAAATGACATCGTTCAGCTTGGAAATGTTGTCAGCTAACTCAGAGTTTTAAAAATATCCTGCTGTAGCTCAACATTTTGCTGGCCAAAACACACATCTGCAGGCTGGATCCAACCCCTGGCCAGTAGTTTGCTTTGTCTGCTGCAGAAGGATTAGTGTGATGGCGGTGGTCCGGCCTCGTTCTTCACAGAAACTGTGAAAACAGCTCGTCATTAACGATCCAAATGTTCTCAATTACAAGTTGTTCTCTCCATTTCCTGTTTTGGAACAAATATTAAATCACATTGGCCTGAAGATTACAAGTAGAGTGACCGTTCATCCTGGGCTGCTGAAGACACCCTTGGTGTAGGTTTAATGGCAGTTTCAACTGTTAATACTGTCAACTTTCATCCTCAGTGATTCTCAGCTCAGATAATAAATTATATATGTACTCTAATTAAGTGTCCCTTTTGCCTCCCTTCCCCAAATTCGCTTACTTTTTATTTGTTCCTTAAAAAAGGGGGGGTTATCATGGAGCATTTTAAATGTGCTACAAAAAACTGGACAAATAATATAGCAAACCTCCATGGAGCCATCACTCAGTTTCAACAACTGTCAACTTATCCTGTATTATTTTGAGTAAAATCTCAGCTTCCATATAATTTCATCCTTAATTTCTTAGGTACTTTAAATAGAATATCCAAAAAAATATGTAAAATATTACATTATCTAAATAATCAGTCTACCACTAAATGTTAACATTTTAGCCCACTTTTTTGTTTCAAATTGCCCTTACTTTTTCACAACACACTGACTTCTTACTCTCTTTCTCTTTGTTTCTGTCCACTGTGATCCTATGCTTTTGTTTCTGAGTGCTAAGCAGAGGCCCTTCATCAGCATTTCTTGAATACTTCAGAACTAAATATTTGTTGCTGCATGGAGACCATCTAAAAAGGAGAAAGATAATTTTGAACTTTATTTTTTCCAGTCTGTCAACTGTATTCATCTTTTCAAATCTTGATTGGCCCCGTGGTTTGCATCTAGGGTGGTTTTCAGTGAATTTATAAGTTGGAAGATTCATCCCAGATTCCAATTCTCTGAAGATCTGTTACCTGTTATTACTTTGTCAGTTTTGAAGGAATACATGTATTTTGGTAATTATGTCCTTTGAAAAACTTTTTGAGGTGCAAATGATCATAGAGAAAGCATGATTTTTTTTTTAAGATTTATTTATTTATTTGAAAGGCAGAGCTACAGAGAAAGAGCGAAAGAGACAGAGAGAAAAATTTTCCATCTGCTAGTTCACTCCCTAAATGGCTACAATGGCCGCAGCTAGGCTGATCTGAAACCAGGAGCCAGGAGCTTTTTCTAGGTCTCCCATGTGGGTGCAGGGCCCCAAGGACTTGGGGCCATCTTCTACTGCTTTTTCTAGGCGCATTAGCAGGGAGCTGGATGGAAGTGGAGCAGCTGGGGTTTGAGCAGGTACCCATATGGGCTGCTGGCACTGCAGGTGGTGGCTTAATTCATTATATCACAGTGCCAAACCCAAGCATGACAAACAATATTATTAAGGACTTCACATACTTTTGTTATTTTTTAATTTTTTGGACAAATTATTTGATTTAATAGCTATGAATGCACATTATATTAAATATGTATATGTAATTTTCTAAAAACTAATAGTTGATTCTTCATTTGTTTTTTAAGCTTTATTTTATTGTCAATTGATAAATAATAATTGTATATATTTAGATGGTACAGTGTGATGTTTGATACATATATGCATTGTGGAATTATCAAATTAGGCTAACTAACATATCCATCACCTCAAATATTTATCATTTCTTTTTGGGGGGCATTTAAAATGCTTAAAATCCTTTTGGTTATTTTGAAATATATAATCTATTATTAAAGGAGGTCCCAATGGTACACAATAGAACACCAGAACTTATTCCTCCTGGCTAACTAATTTTGTGTTCATTGATTGATGTCTGTTCTTTCCCTATCTACCTCTCCTCCTCCCAGTCTTTTATAACCACCATTCTACTCTCTACATTTATTAGTTTGATCTTTTTGGATTCCACATATAATGAGATTATATATTTGTCTCTCTCTGCCTGGTTTACTTCATTTAGCATGTCTTCTAGGTTCAACAATGTTGTCCCCAATTTCCTGCTGCTATTTAAGGCTTACTTGTATTCCATTATGTATGTGAGTTTCCCATGTGAGTGCAGGAGCCCAAGCACTTGGGCCATCTTCCATTGTTTTTCCAGACTATAAGCAGAGAGCTGGATAGGAAGAGGAGCAGCTGGGATGCAAATGGGCACCCATATGGGATGCCAGTGCTGCAGACAGAGGCTTAGCCTACTATAACACCATGCCGGCCCCCAAATTCTGTTTTTTAGGAAGTCATGGAGGGCAAGCAGCACCTTAAAAATAACGATGAGTGTTTCTCTCCTTTGCTTGGATGATCTGAGTATACTAGGAATTTGATGCTTATGAATGTTAATTAATAAGTCAATTATATATTAGGTACAAAGCAGATTTTAAAACTAACTGATACATGGAAAGAAATAGGTATAAATACATAACAGTCAGTAAATATGAATTTCATTATTAGGTATGCTCCACGCTTCTTTTTCTGTGTAATGCATGTGCTTCTTTACTGGCCAAATTCTTGTCCCGTTGAAGTCCAACACACCAAATTGATTAACATCCCTCAAAGCCTTGATAATAGAAACAAAAGCAGTCTCTCTATCTCTCCCCCTCTTTTCATTTCTTTTTTAAAACCAAAGATCCAAGTTGTCTTATTTACTTTTTTTTTTTTTTTAAAGATTTATTTATTTGGGAGGTAGAGTTACAGATAGAGATAGGGAGAGACAGAGAGAAAGGTCTTCAATCTCTTTGTTCAAATAGCTGCAATGTCTGGAGCTGGGCCAATCCGAAGCCAGGAGCCAGGAGCTTCTTCTGGGTCTCCCACGCAGTGCAGGGGCCCAAACACTTGGGCCATCTTCCACTGCTTCCCCAGGCCATAGCAGGGTGCAGGATTGCAGAGAAGCAGCCGAGACTCTAAGGCCCCTATGGGATGCCAGTACTGCAGGCAGAGGCTTAGCCCACTACACCACAACTGCAGTCCCATCTTACTTTTTTCAACCGGTTATCAACTTCTCCATGTAAGAAAAGTCACTGGGCACAAGAACAAATATTCTGAGTTGGCTAACCCACAGTGTGATGGCTGGCTAACAAAGGATTCACCCATTTGACCTTGTCTCACTTGGTCTCATCCAGAGGGTATGCCAAAAGGATCAAGGTCATGACAAACTCATGACCATGGTACAATTTCACAAATGTCTTTGGCCATTTTTAAACCTCTTATTCATTCATCCATGTTCTTGAATGTGCCATTATTAAATCAAGAATCTCTTGCCACCCATTAGATAAGTCTAAGGACTAAATACTTCAAAGACTAGCTCAAGGTAATACAAAGATATTTCAACAGAAATCAAAAAAGAGGAAAATGTGGAATACAATAAAGAGTGAACAAGGAAAGTCTAAGAAGGTATGTGCTTCGTTTGGGCAGTCATTGGTGTAAATTCCTTATCATTCTACTTTTGACAGGTTCTTTCTTTTCTATTACTTAGAAATTTGGCATTTCAATTTTTTGCTTTTTCCATGTTATTTCTAAATTCAGCAAAACTCTGGAGTTCTGGACTAGGAACACCAAACCCACCCTAAAATTATTAATTGCATGATCTGCAACATTTTCAAAGTCATTAAACAAAATCAACATCTGTTTGAGTTTGGGCTGGACAATTTTTTACTCTTATTCTGTAAGAAGGTCTCCTCAGTACATAATTCAGTCTTATAATTTTGTTGTAACTGTTCTCCAATTTCTTGTTGATGGACATTTGGGTTGTTCCCAGTTGTGGAATATTAGGAATAATTGTGCTGTGAACATTTTGGTACAAATCTTTATTGAATATATGTTTTCATTTCCTTTGAGTAAACACTTAAGAGTATAATTTTTTTAAAGATTTATTTATTTTATTTGAAAGTCAGAGTTACATAGAGAGAAAGAGGGGCAGAGTGAGAGAGGGAAGTCTTCCATCCACTGGTTTACTCCCCAGTTGGCTGCAATGGCCGGAGCTGGGCAGATCTGAAGCCAGAAGCCAGGAGCTTCATTCAGGGTTCCCAAATGAGTAGCAGGGGCTCAAACACTTGGGCCATCATCTACTGTTTTTCCCAGGCCATTAGCAGGGAGCTGGATTGGAAGAGGAGCAGCTAGGACACAAATTGGCACCCATATGGGATGTTGGTATCACAGGTGGCAGCTTAACTTGCTATGTTGCAATGTCAACCACTTTAGCTAATTTTTTTATAGAAAGCTTTTATTTAATAAATATACACTGTAGTTAATTTTTAAAAAAATATTTTGAAAGAAATACATGTATGTTTAATTGGTGCAAGGACATTACCACAAAAAGAATTATCACTTTTTACTTCTATTTATTTTCAAAAAATTTATTTATTTATTTGAAAGGAAGAGAGAAAGATAGAAACTGGTTTACTCTCTAAATGGGGCTGGGCCAGGCTTAAGAAAGGAGCAGAACTCCATTCACACATAGGTGGGTGGTAGGTATCCAAGTACTTGAGCCATCATCTGCTGCTTCACTGATGAATTAGCAAAGAGCTGGATCATAAGTGGAGCAGTTGAGAGTGGAACTGCAACTCTGATAAGGGATGCAGGTGTCCCAAGCAGTGGCTTACACTGCTCTGCTACATCAGCCCCCTTTTTCTAGTTTTAGATACAAGTGCCTGCCAAGACAGGTCTTGGTTAAAATTTGGAGACATATAAAGATTTTACTTCAAATTTTCTCTTTCCTTTCTGTATTCATCTCTTCTTCTTGTGTCTTATTACACCTCTATCTCAGTTTTTGATCACATTAACAAATGTTTTTAGACTTTTAAATTCTGATTTAGTATTTAATGGGTGAATGCCATTAATAGTAATCTCTTTCTCTCTATGTATATAATATATACACATATATTATATATAATATAATACACATATAATATATAGTATGTGTATATATAATACATATGTAATATATATACATATATATGTCTTTTAATTATATGTTGATTGAAGAGTTATCCCTTCAGTTGATAAAGTTAGCCCTGACAATGCATTTGATCATGTCTAGATTTTCTCTAACTTTTGCAGGTGTTTAATTCTTATCTTGCAAGGAATTCTGGAAAATACAAAGCAGTGTGTAAGTGTATTATTGTGCTGGAATGAGGAGGTAGTACTCTCCAATGTCTTCACAGTATTCCAGTATATGATCTTTTTAGGATGAGTTGCCTACTCTTTGAACTTTTCTAAATTCTGTAATCCGTGTACATCCTCTTCTTTGCCTGGCTGGGTAGATGTTATGTCAGCGTTGTGTGCCTTCCTGCCAGAATGACTTTTCATTCTCTTCGAAGGCTTCATTAGATACTGCAGTCTTCAATCACTCAATCACAATTCTTAGTTACACTCAAGCCATTGGCCTCAAGGGATGGTTATGTCCATGTTCTGATCATTATAATTAACCATGCATTTTGTTTCTGTTCCCAGAGTTGTGTTAGGAAAGTGCAAGATTCGTTTAACTTTCCAAATATCTGGCTGTGGAACAGTTAGAAAGGGTTGGACTTTGAAGTCAAATTGGCCCATCTGTATGCATATATATAACTGTGAGTGTAATCTTCCTTTCTTTCAGCATTTATTTATTATTAAAAAGGTGATAAAGGGCATGTTAAATTTCACACAGTACAAGACCTATGCAATGAAAAGTAAGAAGCCAGCACTGTGACATAGTGTGTTAAGCCGCCTCTTGTAATTCTGGCATCCTGTTTCAGAGGGTCAGTTTAGTCCCAGCTGTTTTGCTTCCAGCTAATGCACCTGGGAAGGCAGCTGATGATGTTTCAAGTACTTGGGACCCTGCCACTCATGTGGGAGATCAGGATGGAATGAGTTCCTGGCTCCTGGCTTTAGTCTGGCCCAGATCTTGCTGTTGTGGCTATTTGGAGAGTGAATCAGCAGATGCAGGATTTCTCTCTTTCTCTGTCACTGTCTTTCTTTCTTTTTTTTTTTTTTTAACTTTTATTTAGTAAATATAATTTCCAAAGTACAGTTTATGGATTACAATGGCTCCCCCCCCCATAACTTCCCTCCCACCCACACCCCTCCCATCTCCCGCTCCCTCTCCCATTCCATTCACATCAAGATTCATTTTCAATTATCTTTATATACAGAAGATCAATTTAGTATATGTTAAATAAAGATTTCATCAGTTTGCACCCACATAGAACATAAAGTGTAAAATACTGTTTCAGTACTAGTTATAGCATTAATTCACATTGAACAACACATTAAAGACAGAGATCCCACATGAGGAGTAAGTACACAGTGATTCCTATTGTTGTCTTAACAATTTACACTCTTGTTTATGGCGTCAGAAATCTCCCTAGGCTCTAGTCATGAGTTTCCAAGGCTATGGAAGCCTCTTGAGTTCACTGACTTTGATCTTATTTAGACAAGGTCATAGTCAAAGTGGAAGTTCTCTCCTCCCTTCAGAGAAAGGTACCTCCTCCTTTGATGGCCTATTTTTTCTACTGGGATCTCACTTGCAGAGATCTTTCATTTAGTTTTTTTTTGTTATTGTTTTTTTGTTTTTTTTTTTTGCCAGAGTGTCTTGGCTTTCCATGCCTAAAATACTCTAATAGGCTTTTTAGCCAGATCCGAATACCTTAAGGGCTGATTCTGAGGCCAGAGTGCTGTTTAGGACATCTCCATTCTATGAGTCTGCTGTGTATCTCACTTCCCATGTTGGATCATTCTCTCCCTTTTTTATTCTATCGGTTAGTATTAGCAGACACTAGTCTTGTTTGTGTGATCCCTTTGTCTGTCACTGTCTTTCAAACAGATGAATAAATAAATATATTCCTTTAAAAAAATGAAAATTAGATGTTTCTTAGGCCTCATCTCCAGACTCTTCTCCTAAAGCCAACCATACATTGCATTTTTCTATGCATTATTGCATAAATTTTCTGTTCACAATCAAATATCTATTTGTATATATGTCTTTCAATTTATATTATTTTTAAAAAACCTCAGATACATCTGCCTCATTTTCACTTAAAAATGTCTCTTGTATATTGTTTCAGAATAGAACATACAGGTCAATTTCATTCTTTTTAAAAACTATGTTTGGGGGCCGAGAATGGTAGTACAGCAGGTTAAGCCAGTGCTTGCAACACTGGCACCCTATTTTTTTTTTTAACTTTTATTTAATGAATATAAATTTCCAAAGTACGGCTTATGGATTACAATGGCTTCCCCCCCATAACATCCCTCCCACCCGGAACCCTCCCCTTTCCCATTCCCTCTCCCCTTCCATTCACATGAGGATTCATTTTCAACTCACTTTATCTACAGAAGATCAGTTTGGCACCCTATTTTAGAGTACCATTTCGGGTTCTGCCTGCTCAGCTTCCCATTCAACTCCCTGCTATTGCTCCTGGCAAAACAGTGGACCTGGCACAAGTATTTTGGCCCCTGCCACCCATGTGTGTGACCTGGATGGAGTTCCAGACTCCTGGCTCTGGCCTAGCCAAGCTTTGGCTATTGTGGCCATTTGGGGATGGAAGATTTCTGTTTCTCCCTCTCTGTGTCTGTTGTTCTGTTTTTCAAATAAATAAATAATAAAATCTTAAAAAACCCAATATATTTGGCTGCATAGTATCCTATTGTCTGAAAAGTTCATGAAAAAATGAAATCAAAATATAAGTTTAATTTGGTGCAAAAAATTTGAAATCCATTCAGTTTTTCATAATATATATTTCCTTAAAATTTTTGAAAATTCCTTGTATGCATGGATCTCAAAATCTTTTGCACCAAACTAAACCTATCTTTTAATCCCATTTTCCATGTACTCTTGTACATTATTTATTTACAACATATAATTTAGTTTTAGGTTCTGGTTGCATTTTTAAAAAATATTTATTTATTTGAAAGTCAGAGTTACAGAGAGAGAGAGAGAGAGAGAGAGAGAGAGAGAGATCCTCCTCTGGTTCACTCCACAAATGGTTGCAACTGCCAGGGCTGGTTCAGGCCAAAGCCAGGAGCCAGTAGCTTCATCTGGGTCTTCCACATGGATGGTAGGGACCCAATACTTGGGCCATTTTCTGGTGCTTTCCCGGGTACATTAGCAGAGCAAGGAACTGGATCGGAAGTGGAGCAGCCAGGACTCCAACTGGTACCCATATAGGATGCCGGCGTCACAGGCACCGGCTGTTACATTTAAAAAAACTTTCTTGTTTATTTCTTTAGTTAATAAAAATATTTATATTTATGGTGCACAAAACAATGTTTTATACACACACACACACACACACACAAATACACATACATAATGTGGAAAGACTAAATCAAGCTAATGAACATAACCATAACCTACATACTCCTCTTTTTTTGTGTGTTGCAAGAAAATTTGAGATCTACTCTAAGCAATTTTTAAATGAATGTACATTCTTTATTGAACCAATTTCCTGTGCAGGGACCATATTTTACTTCAGTTTTGGTATTATGGGCAGTATGGAAGTAAACATTTGGAGATGTATAAAAATAATATTGGAGACCTTCCTAAAGTCAATTGCTGCTCCAGAGAATCTAAATTTTGATAGCTATTGCCAAACTGTCCTTCAATGAATTTGTATCAACCCACCTTCCCATCAGCAATGTTGGAAAGTGCCTAGTTTCAGACAATCTATTATCAAACTTTTTAATCCTTGTAGACAAAATCATTTCTCTTCAATGAATAGGAAGCAAAGGCTTTCTGGTCCTTTCTGCATTCCTGTTCCACCTTTAATCTTCCTGGGTTTTAATGCAGAATAAGATATGAAGGTTAAAACTAGTAAGTTACCCATAAATTCCTAATGTTGACTAGGTAATCACTCCTTATAAGGGAGTAAAAGGTGTTTCTCTGGGCCCTGCTTTCAATTTCCATGCTTCAATCCCTCTTTGCTTTAACTCTGCCCACATGCTGGTATGTGGCAGTGTTAATTGGGCATTCTGCTTTTTGAATCTCATGGAGAATGTTCATCCAACTCATTTACCACAAAATTAAAGAAAAATGAAGAGACTGAACACAGCCATTAGAGTTGTTGTGAATAATTTGAGTTAAATGTAAATGTAGAAAGAAAATAGGAAAACTACTATTAAGTACACCTTGCCCTCCACAATGGAATACAATACAGATTTACAGTGTTAATTATTTCCACCATCTATCTATTTAAAAGCTGTAAGATTGAAATATGAATATGTCAAGTATTTAAATACTAATTTACTTAAAAAATGTACTTTATTAAAATATCATTATGCATATTTTAAAGTTAAAACTCTGTGCTATGTAGACGTAGAGGTAAAATTCCCATTTATTGTCCACTGAATGTGAAGGAAATTGGATTTGTCAGGATGCTGATTGATATCTCGAAGTGTTTTGTTTTCAGTGACTGGCACTGCCGAGTTACAACCATCTATCATCTAACAGGTAATTAGTCAGATTTCTCATCATGAGCCTTCAATCCTGCTGTTTTATTATTGAAATACCACAAACCAGTAGGCAATTTGAATGCAGATAAAGTTCTCTGTCATGGTCTTAAGGACAAAGACAACATTTTGCAATTCAGCAGTAATGAGTTTGAATAAAAGTCACTGAAACATAAGTTTGGGTCTTGTAGGAAAATAAAAAATAAAAATCCAATTTGATACACTGTTTGTGTGAATAAAAACAACTAAGAAATTTGCTGCTTACAGAAGCAACTGATTTTTCTAATCTAAACCTGCTTTATTAAAACATTTTACTAGTAGGAGTAGAAGAACATAGACTGCATGAAAAATAAAGTTAGAGAAAATAAATGAATACCTTTCCTTCATTTTCCAAGGTATTTTGAGTTGGGTTAATTTGTAGTTAATAGTAGCTAATTATATGAAAAACCTACTTGCCTTAGAATTATTTTTTTTTTAAGATTTATTTATTTATTTGAAAGTCAGAGTTACACAGAGAGAGAAGAGGCAGAGAGAAAGAGAGAGAGAGGTCTTCCATATGATGGTTCACTCCCCAAATGGCTGCAATGGCCAGAGCTGCACTGATCCGAAGCCAGATCCCGGTCTCCCACTAGGGTGTAGGGGCCCAAGGACTTGGGCCGTTTTGTACTGCTTTCCCAGGCCACAGCAGAGAGCTGGATTGGAAGAGGAGCAGCCAGGTCCCGAACCAGTGCCCATATGGGATGTACTTCAGGCTGGGGCATTAACCTGCTACGCCACAGTGCCGGCCCCACCTTAGAATTACTTTTAAAAAAATAGCTTAGACATTAGAAGAATTGCAGATTCTAAAGATGAATTATTTGTCCACACTTGTACAAGCATCGAGAAGCTTGCTTCTGAATTTGAGGCTATCAGATTTTGGAGACCTTCTACAACTTATAGATGGTAGGTAAGGTCATTCACATTATTCGTATCCCAACAGAAATGATGACTTCAATCCAGTGAATCCCATTTTCTTGACTTAAATTAAAATCATTTATTTTCTTTCAGGAATACATCAGAAATATAAACTGGAGAAAAATACTCCAGTTTTCCAAAAATCACGGGACACCATAGACATTATCTCCATTTTAAAATAAGATTTCATTACTTTCAAAAATATTAAACATTTTATTATTAATAATTACACACATTTATGGAGATCAGCATGACATTTTACTATGTGGCTACAATGTGTGCTTATCTAATCAGGGTAATTTACATTTCTTCTTCTTAATCATTACATTACAATGGGATCTTAGGAGTTCCTCTCTTCAACTTGTCCAGGATAAGTTATTTTCATCTATAGTCACCCACACTGTGATGTGTAACACTAGGAACTTATATCTTCTTTCTAATTCTGATTTGGTACCCATTATCCAAACAGCCTTTTCCCCTACCTGCTACACTGTCAGCCTCTATTAAGTACTGGTCTATTTTCAGATTGAGTTTTTCTTGGCTTCCACATATGAGGGAGAACATATAGCATTTGTCTTTCTGTGTCTGGCTTAGTTCACTTAACATGATATTCTCCATCCCCATTCATCTTGCCTCAAATTTTTGCATCCACTCATCAGCTAAAATGGAATATTACAAAAACCAGTGACAGTCACACATGAGTTTTATTGAAAATGAGAAACAAATGAGAGACAAATGGGAGACAAATGGGAGGCAAGGCAACCGATCGGGACTGGCCATCGATCGGGACTGACGCTCCTTGAGTGTGGACCCCAACAGCAGGTTACACAGCTTTTTATAGTATTCTGTCACTAGGGCTCATGATTTTGAACCGGACCCCTGGTATGCAGTGAACAATAAAAAGAAAACTAGAATATGGTTGTAAGATAACAGTTTACAATAACAAACCCAATAACAGATCCAAGATATGGTTATAAGATAACAGTGAAGGACACATTTCTGTCAACCTAGTTCCTGGGAATTTGGGCCCACATAGTTTCACAAGACACACCCTTAACCGTTGGCAAGCAAAGCTAATATGTACAGAAGCAAGAGACCTGCAGTTAGTTTTTAGCCGCACTCACTCCATTTTGATTCTGACTCTACAAAATGACACGATTTCACTTTTTAAAGCTTACTTATTGTTTTTTTTTTTTATTGGAGAGGCAGAGTGCAAGAGAGAGGGGGAGAGAGAGAGAGGGAGAGAGAGCAAGAGTGAGTTCCCATTAGCTGATTAACTCCCCTAAAGCACAAGAGTCCAGGAATCAGAAATTCTAATCAGGTCTTTCATGTAGTTGGCAGAGATCCAACTTAGGCCATCACCTGTTGACTTCCTGGGTGTGTTTTAGCAGAAAACTGAAATAAGGATACAAGCCAGGACAGAAAACTAGGTGTTCTAGTATGGGACATGGGATTACCAAGTAGAGTCTTAAATGCTATACTAAATGCCCACCCTCTCATTATTTTTTGCAGCTAAATAATATTCTATTATGTATATATACCACATTTCCTGTATCTATTTATCTACTGATGAATACTTTGGTTGATTCTATATCTTGGCTATTATGAACAGTGTTGCAATAAACGTGGTGGCATAGGCGTTTCTTTGGTAGAATCACTTCAGTTCTTCTTGATATATACCCTGTAGTGGCATTGCTGGATCACATGAGTGTTCTATTTCTAATTTTTAAAGGAATTATTATACTCTTTCCCATAATGGCTGCACTAATTTACATTTCCACCAATCGCATTTTTTACTTTTTGTCTTTTTGCTAATAGCCATTTTAACTGAGTAAGGTAAAATCTCTTTGTGGTTTTGATTTGCATTTCCATGATGGCTGGTGATATTTAGCATTTTTCCATATATTTGTAGACGATTTGTCTTCTTTTGAGAAATATCTATTCAAATCCTTTGCCCACTTCTTAACTGAATTGGTTATGAAGTGTAAATATGAAATTTTTCTTCAGCTTTCTTGTTATGCGAATGAACATATTTACATGCCTTCTCAAACCTGGTTAAATGTTAATTAAATTTAATCCACAAACTACAGTATAAAAATATGCAGAACATACACTCACAAATTAAAATTAATCAGATCAAGCAGTGTTTTAATTCAATTGTCTACTTATGTCTTCTGGGGAATAATAGATTTTACCAGAAAGAAAACTTCTACATGATTGACATATTTTACAATATAAACCAAATTCTAGTTCTGAATGAAAATTAAATGTATATTTTACAAGCACAGTATATGGTGTGAGCATTAGACAAGCCCTACACAATAAGTAGAATACAATATCATTTCTTGAACATACTCAAAATGATAGTATAATAGATTTTTCTTGTAGTATCTATTAAAAATACATTGACACCTATACATACCTTTACGTTTCTTTCTTTTAGAGTTGTTTACTTGAAAGGCAGGGTAACAGAGAGATAGGGAGAGATGAGATAGAGATATAGAGATAGAGATATAGAGATAGAAAGATGGATAGATAGATAGATATCTTCCATCATCTGGCTCACTCTTCAAATGACTGCAACTGCTGGGGTTGGTCCATGCTGAAGCCAGGAGCCTGGAACTCCTTCAGGGTCTTCCATGTGGGCGCTGGTTCTAGTGCCGGTTGCTCCTCTTCCAGTCCAGCTCTCTGCTGTGGTCCCAGGAGGGCAGTGGAGGATGGCCCAAGTCCTTGGGCCCCTGCACCCACTTGGGAGACTGGGAAGAAGCACCTGGCTCCTGGCTTTGGATCGGCGCAGCTCCGGCCATCACGGACATCTGGGGAGTGAACCAACGGAAGGAAGGCCTTTCTCTCTGTCCCTCCCTCTCACTGTCTGTAACTACTTCTCAAATAAATAAATAAATAAATAAAATATTTAAAAAAAGAAAAGAGAAAATCTCTCATAGGTATTATCATATGCAGAATAAAAACTTAAGACAGAGGCTAGCATTGTGGTGCAGCAGGTTAAGCTGCCATGGATAGTGCCAGTATCCCATGGGAATGCCAATTTGATTCCTGGCTGCTCCACTGTGCTCCAGCTCCCTGTTAACGTACCTGAAAGTCACCAAAAGTTGGTGCAAGTTCTTGGACCCCTACTATCCATATAGAATATCTGGTTGGAGTTCCAGGCTCCTGGCTTTGACCTGGCCCAGCCCCTGCTGTTGAGATCATTTGGGGAGTAAATCAATAGTTGGAAGATTCTCTCTCTCTCATTTGCTCTCTCTCTAAAATTCTGCCTTTCAAATAAATGTCTGAAAAAAAGTTGAGAGTGATTGTTCTAGTAAATAGTCTTGTTATATAGATAAATGGACTACGGCATATATGGTTTTTCTAAGTGTGTAGAAGGTGGGATAAGTTTCCAGACTTGGATAAGAAGATCACAAAACTCTCTTTCCACATGAAATGCACAGTTATTAGTTCCCTGGGGATTTTTTTTTAAATAGTAGTTGTGCTTTACCAAATAAACACAAACTAAAGCCTGAAGCCAAATTTCCAAGTTTCTATAGGCAATGAGACTGAGCATATAACATTCTGCTATCATTGACTATGGTACCTAAACATATTAAATTTGTTTTCTGGTTGTTAAGAATGAAAATGTTAGATGTATATTTTGTTCACTTGACTACACTGTGATATAAAAACAACAGTTTATAATAATCAAGATTTACTGGGTGGGCCGGCGCCATGGCTCACTTGGTTAATCCTTCGCCTGCGGTGCCAGTTCTAGTCCCGGTTGCTCCTCTTCCAGCCCAGCTCTCTGCTGTGGCCCAGGAAGGCAGTGGAGGATGGCTCAAGTGCTTAGGCCCCTGCACCCACGTGGGAAACCAGGAGGAAGCACTTGTCTCCTGGCTTCGGATCGGCGCAATGCCGGCTGTTTTGGCTCTACCTGTCAAATAAATAAATAAATAAATAAATAAATAAAAGATTTACTGGGTGACAGGTGATATATTAAGTACTTTAGGTTCATTTGCTCATGTAATCCCCCCATGAGTGAAGTACTATTGTCATTCTCATTTTGTAGATGAGATACTGAGACTGAAGAGCTTGAGTGCTTTGTCCCATCTCATATAGAAAGTAAGGTGGTGATGCCAGGATTTGAACTCAAATGGTTTCACATCGATCTTAAGCACTTTGTCTTACTGCTTGCAGTACCAACATGGCTCTCATTTAAACACTTCTGAAGCCTCAGATCTTAGAAAGACCATGTCTATGACAACTCTCATCTAAAGGCACTGGTGGGAGGCTTGTGGAATTATCATCTTCAGTGTCTCTTGCAGATACTGCCAGCTGATTTTGCACCTGTAGACCTCCTTTGGTCGATACTGGTGTTTCTTTCATATATTATTCTCATTTGAAGCTGAAGCCAAAGAGATGAAATGAACAGCAGCAGATCACAAGCTATTGAATAGTAGCATTTAGATAAATTTTGACCTTTTTTATCTCAATTATTTCTGGAAATATATGCAAGTCAATATGTATATTGGGAAAAAGAATTATTTTTAATTTTTATTTATTCTTAAAATATTTGTTCATTTATTTAAAAGGCAGAGAGAGAGAGAGAGATTATCTTCCATCCTCTAAATCAGTCCCCAAATGCCAGAAGCAGTCAGGGCTGGCCCATACTGAAGCTAGGTGCCTGAAATTTCATCAGGGTCTCCCAAAAGGGTGGCAGGGATCCAAGTATTTGAGCTTTCCACATTCTGCCTTCCCAAGGTGTACATCATAAGGAACTGGATCAGAAGTGGAGATGGGACTCATACTCAGGCACTCTGACATGTGATGTAGGTATCCTAATCTTAATCCATTGCACTACAACACCTGTCCCAGGAGCATTAAATTTTGGGTTAGAAACATCTAGGTTAAAAATCTGAATTCTGCTAGCTATTAGGAGGATACGTACTTGAGTTAGTTTCTTGAATTCTCTAAACTTCAGTTTAGCTGTGTAAAACATGGATTGATAAGAACACCATTCTAGTTATCCTGTGTGTCTGACGTGCACAGGTGTTGGGCAACATGCTCCCTGCCCTTATACTCCTGTTTCCTCTGACTTCAAAACTTCATGAACTCTTCTGGCTAGTATTTCAGTAAGTTGATGCATAGTATTAAAACAATAGGAAATTTTTTTCTGAGTTCTTTGGCTTAATTTAACTAGGGTAAATTGTAACCAGTAAATTTTTCATTCTCATGTATGAATCAATTGGTCAGTATTCATGTGCTTCTGGGAGGATTACATAACAAAACTAAAAATTTAAAAATGTTTATTTTATTTATCTTTTTATCTACTTGAAAGGGGAAGAGAAAGAGAGAGAAAAAGAGAGAGAGAGAGACATCTTCCATCTACTGTTTCACTCCCAGATGCCTGCAACAGACAGCTAACTCTATCCAGGTGTCCCATGGGTGGCAGGAGCCCAGTCACTTGAGCCACCATCTGTTGTCTCCCAGAATGCATCCTACTAAGATTTTTAAAATAAACTTACATGTCATAATGGTAGGTAGTGTGTAAGGATATAATTCTGCCATGTTAGGTCCTAGTATACTTTCTCTAGCACCTCTTAATAATTATATTCTTTAAGGTGTGCTGTGTGTATCAATAAAATTAGAGTCACCTAGCCGGCACTGTGGCTCAATAGGCTAATCCTCCACCTGCGGCGCCGGCACCCTGGGTTCTAGTCCCGGTTGGGGCGCTGGATTCTGTCCCGGTCGCTCCTCTTCCTGTCCATCTCTCTTCTGTGGCCCAGGAGTGCAGTGGAGGATGGCCCAAGTCCTTGGGCCCTGCACCCGAATGGGAGACCAGGAGAAGCAGCTGGCTCCTGGCTTCGGATCAGTGCGGTGTGCAGGCCACAGCGCCCTGGCTGCAGCAGCCATTGAGGGGTGAAGCAACGGAAAAGGAAGACCTTTCTCTCTGTCTCTCTCTCACTGTCCACTCCGCCTGTCAAAAAAAAAAAAAAAAAAAAAATTAGAGTCACCTATGGTGCTGAATAAAAAACCTCAGATTCCTAGGCCCTACTTGAGGATTTTGAATCAGGTTCTCTGGGAGGGAGGGCATTGAATCAATTATTCAAAGAAATATATTATATTTTTTTGACTTCTTTCTGCCTACACTCTAACAAGGCTCAAAGATACATTAATATTCTAATTTTCAGAGCTCAAGGTATAATGAAAATGCAAGATGTACAGACAATTGTAAAACAATATTATAAGGACTAAAACAGAGCTATAAAAATGTGTACTAGAAAAGCTTAGGTGAGGAAATGATTGATTGATTAGCCAGAAGAATCAGAATGGACTGATTCCCTCTGGGACATGGCAACTGAGGTGTGCTTTGAAAAATGGATAGAATGAGGATTGAGAATGGATGGGATCTCACAAGAAAAAGGAACTATAGCTGATAAGATACAATTATGAGAGGTAGATTTTGAAGGAGTGCTTCTATGATTTTTTCTTAGAAATGGAAGTTACTGGGGTCAATGCTGTGTTGTAGTGGGTAAAGCTGCTGCCTGGGACAACACTGACATCCCAGATAGATGCCAGTTTGAGTCCCGGCTACTGCACTTCCAATCCAGCTCTCTGCTAATGCACCTAAGGAAAGCAGGGGAAGATAGCTCAAATGCTTGGGAACCCTGCACCCACGTGGGAGGCCTGGAAGAAGCTCCTGGCTCCTAGCTTTGAATCAGCCCAGCTCCGGCCATTGCAACCATTTGGGGAGTGAATCAGTGGATGGAAAATCTCTCTCTCTCTGTCTCTCTGTATCTCCCTCTTTCTCTGTAATTCTGACTTTCAAATAAGTAAATGGATAAATCTTAAAAAAATAGAATAAGAGCAAGAAACAAAAATGTTAAAATTAACATATTGAGAAGGATTATGCTAAATGTTATGTAGAAAACGAAAGCAGCCAATGAGATAGGATGTTCTGGGAATGGGTTGGGACGTGAGTAGGATGGTTTGCAATTTCAAGTAAGTGGCAACATAGGTGACATTTGAACCAACACCTGAAGGACATGAGGGAGGTAACCATGGAGATGTTTGGGGAAAGAGAAGCTACCTAGGATTCTAATGAGTGCAAAGAGCCTCTGGAGTCAGAGTGCTTGGTGATTGATGGAAAAGGAAGGAGGCCATGTAACTGGAGAAGAGCAAATGGGGACTGACTGGCAAAAGATGAGATCAGAAGTGCAGATGATTTTGTAGGTTTGGCGACTAGCTGTTGTGAGAACTTTGGCTGTGACACTGAATAAGGGAAGAGGCATTGCAGGGTTTTGAACAAACCAGTGACATGATTTGCTTTGTGTTTTCATAGAATCATGGTGATGCTGTGAGCAGAACAGCTATTGTCCTTAACCAGATGAGAATGATGGCAGCTGTGACCAGAGTCATGGTGGTGGATGCTGTGAGAAGAGCTTGGATGTTGGGTGTGTGTATATGGAAGAAAATGATACCACAATTTTCTGAGAGACAGGTTGGGGATGAAAGAGATACAAAAGAATAAGAGCTACTTTGAGGGTTTTGGCTTGATCAGCAAGGACAGTGAGACATTTGCAAGGTTGGGGGAGGTCCTCACTCCAGGTTTTTTCCTTATTGTTTTAGTCATTTATTTTAATTTATTTGAAAAACAAAGTGACAGAAAGAGAAAGCGAGAACCCTATAATCCCAAGAAAGCCGACACCTACAGAGATTTTGCCACATATCAATGTTTTTGGAAAAATTTTTATCTAAGACTTACAAAACCCTAGAAGGGAAGTCAGATTTTAATTCTCATCTTCCAAATGAGAAAATTGAGAGAAGGAGGACTATAAGTAACTTGCTGATTACACAGGTGGCAAAGAGGGCGGAGTATGGGTCTGACTTTTGACCTATTCTTAAACCACAGACAAGATTAAAATAGTAAGTTTCAAAATGTTTTTGTCATGATATGAAGATTGCAAAAACTGTCATCTATTTTTGTATATAAAAATAATTACAAAGGAACATCTGGATGTACACATGTCAAACAATAATTAAGCATTTGGGGTGGCTCGTGGATGCTTCCTAATCAGTAATTGTGTTTGTTACATCTTTAAGGAAATAAAAAAGCACTTAAGTGTGCCTAAGTTTTCTTATACACAAATTATGCTTATTCTTACTACTTGTCAGTCTTGAGCCTGAGTACATTTTTATTTGACAAGACTTCTTGGATATGAATTCAAAAAAGAATGCTTAAGAATATTGTTTAAGATTATAAACAGAAACAGCAATGAAATCTCATATTTTAAATGTAATTTACTACAGGAAAATTTCCTCAAAATTGAATTTGCTGACTTTGGCTTATGTAAAGTAGTTTGGTATCACTTGCCACCTTCTCACTAATTTAGGTTAGTAGTACTTGCCTATGACACAAAGAATTTTCACAAATGGGTTTGTGGATTTTACTGCAATGTGCTCTATTATGCTAATATTTTAAATATCTTTTGAAGGGAAATATTAATTCAATCAAAGGATACTCTACTGCTTGAAAAACTTGCCCATGCAAATACCCTTGATTATTAATTCATTGAATCATAAATAAAATATAAGTTAAATTAATTTTGACTTTGCATTCGGTTTCATCTTAAGGCCACATTCTGCCCTTTTGCATAGCAGCTGATATCCCTGGGAAAGGTTTGCAGCTGTTTTCACAACCAGAACTATAATGACTCACCTGCCAGACCTGTGCTGCACTCCTGTGAGCCCAGTGGCAGGACATTGATTTTTTTAAAAGCTATTAACATTCTCAGTGACGAGGATAAGAAGGATAAAGCAAAGGGAGACAGGAAGAAGAAACATTAGAAATGTTTGGATAAGTCTTTAAAACAGTGATGGGTAAGGAAACTAATCTGTTAGTTTTCTGATCTCTACATCTTTGCAGAATATAAGCATGATCAGGAAACCATATTTGTAGCAAGGTTTCTGTGAGATTTGGCATCTTCTGTGTGAAGCTAGAAATCCTGGACACTGTTTCTCACAAGCATTTTTCTTCAAGTGAGATATTTGTAGTTACGCCTTATGAATGCCTTCATAGTTGAAAGCAACAGCATGCTTAGAGCTTGCTTGGCACATAGACGTGTTACTGTGTGATTACCATCTAGCCATTTCAAAATCAGTAAATCAGATAAGTTTCCACATTTGACATGGTTGTTAAGCAGTGTGCTGGTCTTATAAGAATGAGTTAGACAAGATCCTCACCATCAAGGCAGGCATAATCTGGACTGAGAGGGAAAAAACACTACATCCACAGTTCCATATCCTACTTGTTGCAAATTCTGTCCATTGTATGAAAGGAGATGGGAGGACTTTGAAGGTGGTGACTACTTCTCCTTCATGGGAGTGGGCACAATTGGAAATTTTCCAAATGCAGCTGACATTTGAGCTAAGCGTTGAGTCTCTAAAGGTTTTAAGTATAAGAATAAGATCTGAGTTATGTAGGAAAGATGGCTGTGATTAGTGTGCTGAGGAGGAATTGGAGAGGATGAGGGACTAAAGTGCTGAGTACCATAATGTTAGAGTCTATAGATAATGTGGGGCTGGATTTGGGCAAGGGGAAAAAGTCATGGTTAGGAGATGGATTTTAGGGGAACATCTTCTGGGCCATGGAGAACAGTTGGTAATGGAGTTGAGGAAAGAAGGAAGGAGAGTAAAGAACCAAGATTTACTCTCAAGTAACTAGGGTCGATTAGGGTTTTTGGGAAGCTATTGCAAAATGTGGTTGTATGTGCAGTTTTGTGGATACCTCAGTAAATTTTGGATTTCCTCAGGTTATTTACATGGAAATGAAGTATAGGAAGTTCAAAGATAGACCTGAACCTTAGAAGAGAAGACAGCTATGGGATTATGTATATGATGAGCCATGAAATGTACAGCCATCAATATGATACCCGAGGAGTCTTTGGCTGAAGTTCACCAGTGGTGGCTCTTTTTAATGATCTCTCTCTCTCTCTTTTTTTTTTTAATAATAAAAGGTTTTATTTGTGATTACCGCACATTAATTTGTCTTGGTAAAATACATGGAAATCCATTGTTTCCGTTCCAACCCTCTCTCCCTCTCCCTGCAAACCGTGTGAGAAGAACGCTTGTGAAGCTAATTCACAGCCCCATATAGGGCAGAGGGGTTTCACCCACAATGTTTCCTTTCGCTCTCCTGTACGTGCTGTGCGTTGCTTGTACTTTGACCTCTTTCTAATTGTACAGGTTTTTGTAATCTGGGTTTCCTTTTAAGGTAGCATTTGGCCTCTTCTGATGGAATCAGTTTATCTGGCATGAAATAGAGCACTTGATGATGGTCAATGTTGGTGGCACTGCAGTGATAGCTACCCAGTGACCAAATGCAGCACAGATCCCTTCTAAAGGGCCATGGATTCTTCCGGTCCTGAGAACAAAAAAATCAGTCTGGTTCTTTGTGTTTAACACATCCAGGCTTGGAATTGTGTAACCTCGCCCGCTTTTAGAAGGACAAACCACACACACAGACAATAATCACTTACAGATTTCATTCTTGAAAATTAATTATAATAAAATATCACAGGCCTACGTTTGGTTTAAAACATACCAACACAAGTAACGTGAAAACTCTTCACATGGCCTAGTTTTACCTTAACGACTATGAAAATATTGATATTATCACCAAGGATCTGAGTTGCGTCACCAAGACTCCTGTACATACAATGGAATGGCACTCTCCCATTTTTTCCCATGATTAACATATATTTCCTCCAGTTTTCATTGGAGACTTCTCTGATACTATTTTAAAACAACACTAGTGAATTACTATGAATTGTCCTCACCCTCCTCCTTCCCTATCTTCCATCTAGATCACCAACAGCAAAGAAGTGAGAATGACTCTTTTTAATGATCTCTTGACTCATTTTCTGAAACTCACTTAAGTTCACTAAATCTGTTCTTCAACAGTAGAAAAGGAATAGTAATATTACTCACATTGTGGTTTGTGAGATTGATAAGCTACAGTATGCAAAGTATGACATCTGGTCTTGAGAAAATGCTCAGTCCATTTTAATTGTTATTATTGTGGTGGTTGTCACTGGTGTTGCTCTTATTTGCAACAGAGACAACAGAGACAACAGAAAACTGGGTATGGTGAATGTAAACTACTCCTGCAAGACACATACAAGTATAAGGCATGAGAGGGATGGGAAAAACCTTAGTTGAAAGGCCTTTTGTTTTTGTTAAAAGATGCAGAAATGAGCATATTTATAGTTTACATAGCTAAGAGGAAGATTGAACATACAAGATTGAAGATACAAGAGCACAAGAAAGAAATGGGAAACATTTTGAAGCTACAGCCAGGAGGAACCCTAATGGGCATGATTCTAGACCCTTATCTGGGATCTGACACATGAGGGCTTGAAGTACATGTGGAAGGCTTAGAACAGTTCTAGTCAGGAATAAAAAAAAGAGGCTGTCTTGGGTGCTTCCTTTGTTGTAAATCTTCAATGTCCTATAGATTTCATTAGAATTTATGTTTTCCATTAATACTTTACTCCAGGTATAGTATCAGGCTCTTTATACATGTTCTGCCTCCCAATCCAATCTCTAAATAGCCAAACAGTCCTATCTTTAAGATGAACATATTCTATTGCTGTCTAATTAAGCATTTTTGATGTCTCCCTAGGGGAAGAAAACGTTCTTGATTTCTTAGCATGCTCCTTCATTCTGATTCATTTCTCCCATATATAAATCTTTCCAGTAATTCTAAGCTATCATATATTCTTTTTCTCTTTAAAATTGTACTTGCTTGGAGAAAGTGGGAGGAAGGGAGGGAGAGAGGGAAGGAGGGAGAGAGAGAGAGAGAGAAAGAGAGAAAGAGAAAGGAACCAGTAAGTACTGGTTCACTCCTTAAATGCCTGCGAAGGCTGGGGATGTTGGGCCAGGGCAAGGGCCAAAGTCAGCAGCCAGGAAGTCAATCCACATCCCACAAGGGTGGCAGGAGCTCAGTTATGTCACCACTGCCTCCTAGGGTCTGTATTAACAGGAAGCTGGGGTCAGAAATTGAATCCAGGTATTCCAATATGGAACACAAATGAATCAGTCAGTAGGCTAAACATTCTCCTCATTTGTTCTTTCATTAGATTGAACATTTACTATATTGTCTGAAAGATAACCCTTTAAAGAGTTAATGGGGTTGCTATTAAATAATTACACCAGACAACAGGCACAAATTGACTCTCAGAATTCATGAACCTCCTGGTTTCTCACAATTATGTCATATAATCTACTGTTCTTTTGATTGGAATATACTGTCTGTCGTCAGTCTCACTCTCTCTGTTGTGAAATCCTATCCATCCTTTAAATTCCCAAACAACTGCTATGTTTCAGAGATAATCAATTCCCTCTGATTTTCCTGGGTGGCTCAATTAGCCATTTCCTTTACTTTATTTTTATATCCACCCTTCTCATGTTGTTTGGAAACTTGGTTGCTTGTATATCTGAGCTTTTCATTCTATTGTGGGCTCCCAGATTTCTGATCATTGCTGTATCCTTTGCACCTGGGACATTGTCAAACCCATGGGAATAATTCATATAAAATAACACATTCCCTTGAATTGTCATTATCTTTTGTGTCAATTTTTCTCTTGGGTTATAAACTCGTAGGGATGTTTATTACGTTCAGTTAATCTTATATAGAGTTCTTCCTTGTTGGATGACTTCTGACATAAATGTTAACTTTTCAAAAGATTGTATTTTGGGTAATGGTGATTTAGCTCTTGCAGTATTGTTAATATTTGGACAGGCGAACTCTTTGCTATTAGTTGAATTTAAATGTGCACTTTCATCTTTTTTCATTCTCTGAATATGAAGTATAGCAACCTGAATGTGATGACTGATCCATTCCTGAGCTAGTCTGCAATGTTCATGACGTGGGAGGTTATGGAGAGTTTTCTATGAGACAACTGAGGAATTATAATTTTCATATAAAAAGAACAGATGCTGTTTTGTAAACAACAGTCATATTAGTTACTTTCCACAAATTGTCTTCAAGGGAGAAGCCAGAAATAAGCTCCTCCCTTCAGATGAGAGAGAAAAACTGCTTGGGTGTCTGCCTGAACATTTGGGAGCTTCCAAATGCTCTCTGATGGTGTTTGCAGGGTTAGCCTTTTAGCTACTCAGCTCTCTGCTAGTTTCAGTATACAGATACGATAAAACATACGAGACCACGTTGTTATTTTGAAGAAGTTACTGCAGAATCTTCAAACTATTTAAACAAGTTGCTAGGTGACATTTTATTATTTGAAGTAATTGATGCTGTCTGTTAAAGGCTGAAACTATCTTGTCCATAAGCAGTTACCAGACTGGAGTGTCAGAGACCAAGTGAGCTGGTGTTTTTGTTATTGGTTCTATTTTTAGCTTGTATCAGTCAGTCATGCTGACTGAGGGCTGACACTAAAGCCTGCGTATAATGAGATGTCATGATTTGTTACTTTTATGCATTCACCTTGGGACAGTCATTATACCAAGTGAACAGTTCACAGCTTCTCTTCCTGTGGTTCATAGTGCCATCTCTGGTTCCTGCTGTTTCTGCAGTCATCTTTCTCTCTCTCCTGCCAGCACTCTCTCTAGCCAGGGTTTTCCACTTCTATTGCTGATAGCTCGCAGATGCTGGGGGCTCCACTAATGTCTGAAGATAAAGACTGTTCTCTCATTGAAGTGTGGTTTCCCAGAGTGCAGCTGAGAGCTGTGCATGAAGTTAATGGGCAAAGACACACCCAGCCTTATGTGCTGGTATATTCCTGCTTCCATTTGCAGACAACAGAGGTACAGTCCATTACAGCTGATCAATGGATACTCAATGAACTGTAGTGTCCAGCTGTATAGCAATCTTCAGAGGCAGCACTGAAGGATGTTACCCAAATCCTAAAGTGATCATTCAAGGATAGAAAGGACCATGGTGCTTTTAAGGGACTTTTGCAACTGCTCTCTACTAGTACTGTATTTGAATCACAACTGAATTGTATTCTAATACTTATTTTGTGCTTAGCCAGTTGGCAATAATATTTATTACTATTATCATAAAAATAAACTTGATGGTGTCAAAAAATATTTTTCTTATTTGGCAGTGATGGAATTACTAAAGAATTGCTATGACAACAATTTTGGTATGGAAGTTCTTGTCTCTGTGGTTTGGTAAATATCTGCACACATTTTTAATGAATGTTGATGTACACATTTTTCTCAGCAATATATCTTGGAGTGGAATAGTTGGATCATGGGATATATGAATGTTTAGTTTTACTCTAGACTTTGATTTTTATTTTAAGATTTATTTTTATTTATTTGAAAGGCAGAGTCACAGAGAGAAAGAGAGAGAGAGATCAGTCATCTGATGGTTCACTTCTCAGATGGCCACAACTAGGGCTGGGCCAGTCCAAAACCAGGAGTCAGGAACTTCAATCAGGTTTCCCATACGGGTCTCCCAGGGACTTGGGCCATCTTCTACTACTTTCCCAGGCATACCAGCAGGGAGCTAAATTGCAAGCAGAGTCAAGTCTCAAACCAGAGCCCATGTGGGATGCCAGTGTCGAAAGCAATGGATCAACCTGCTATGCCGCAACACCGGCCCCTAAACTTAGTTTTTCATTTAGTGTTCTACCATAATTTTTTTTTTTTTACTTTTGCACAGTCCTTCAAACTAATTTTAGTAGTAGCACAATGTTTCTGCAAGTGACTTTAACACAATCTACTTAAATCTTTTCTTACTGATTCAATATTTTTCTGACTTACAGTTTCAGAATCTCTTTAAAAAGCTTAAAAAATCTTCATTAATTTTGTATATAACCAATTTTATTTTATTGGTGGAATGTGCATAAAACATTCTAGAGAAAGTATTTATTGCATACATACGTATTTGTTTACCATCTGATTTGAACCAGGCACTGAGAGAGGTTCAAATAAAACATCTATTATTATTATTATTATTATTTTTTTTACAGGCAGAGTGGACAGTGAGAGAGAGAGAGAGAGAGAAAGGTCTTCCTTTTGCTGTTGGTTCACCCTCCAATGGCCGCCGCGGCCGGCGCACCGCGCTGATCCGAAGGCAGGAGCCAGATGCTTCTCCTGGTCTCCCATGGGGTGCAGGGCCCAAGTACTTGGGTCATCCTCCACTGCACTCCCGGGCCATAGCAGAGAGCTGGCCTGGAAGAGGGGTAACCGGGACAGAATTCGGCGCCCCGACCGGGACTAGAACCCAGTGTGCCGGCGCTGCAAGGCGGAGGATTAGCCTAGTGAGCTGTGATGCTGGCCTTAAAACATCTATTATTAAAAATATGCATGGATTTCAAAATTTATTGACACAAAATTAATCTTATTTTTAAATTCTCTTTGCCCATGAACTTTTTGAAATTTGCTCGTATTTATGAGGATGAAGTTAGTTAAAGATAAGTTTAGGGGCAGGTGTTTTGGTGAAGTGAGTGAAGGTTTAAGCTCCTACTTGGGATGCTTGAAACCCATTTCAGAGTGCCTAGATTTGAGTTCCTCCACTGCTTCTGATTCGGCTTGCTGATAATGCACATCCCAGGAGTCACAGATGATGGCTCAAGTACTTAGGTTCCTGCCAACCATGGTCTGGTCCGGCTCTGGCTGTTGCAGGCAATTGGGGAGTGAACCAGAGTATAGAAAATCTCTCTCTCTCATTCTATGTTTCAGATAAATAAAGATAAATAAATAAACTTGGAAAAAAAGAGGTACGTTTAAGTGAAGGTATTTAGTTTAGTACTTAGGATGCCTGCATCCTATAGGGGAGTATCCAGGTTTAATTCCTGGTGCTGGCCCCTGACTCCAGCTTCCTGTCAGTGCAGACTCTGGGAGGCAGTGGTGATGGCTCAAGTAAATAGGTACCTGCCACCCATGTGGGAGAGCTGGATTAAGTTATTGAATCCTGGATTCACCTTGACTCAGCCCTGGCTACTGTGGGCATTTGGGTAATAAACTAGCAGATGGAAGCACTTGCTCGCTCACTCAGTCTCTCTGTCAAATAAATAAATAAATAAATAAAAGGAGAGAGTTAAGTTTATTCGGGTTCAAAACTTTTTAAAAAATCTGTGTAGTTTTTTCATAATATGTATTTCCCATGAACATTTTGGAGAACCTCTGTATAAAGATCATCCCTACAAGATGGCAAACAAAAGCGCAGCTTTTTAATTATCGCATTTTTTTTCAGTGACTAGTACCTTCACTGTTTATTTTTCTCAACAAATGAGAGAAGTAAAATTCTGGCGTATTATTCAATTAAAGCAAGGAAACACAGCAAGTGGTATTGAAGCTGGGATTACAGTTCAGGGGCTCTCCTGGTTACATGCACTGCTTATTAAGTCATGTTTCAATTAGGGCATCATTTCATATTCCCTGGTGTCTCATGCAAATGTAAAATGTTTAAGATAAGGAGATTATGTTTTTAAGAACTCCAAATTGCATTTGAGTACAGATTCCAGGAAGCAGACTCACCTTCACAATGAAAAAGGATTTTATAGGAGGAAGGCTATGTGGTCAGGCATCAAGGCTCACGGTGACTGCGCTTTGTCCATGACTCTGGAAGATATTTAGAAGTGGCCTTGAGGCCCAAATAGGTAGCTCATTGTGTGAGAAACTCAGCTGTGATTAACTGAGCTTGAAGCATGTCTTGGATTTTGAAGCAATACGCTTGTTTCTTTCTTTCTTTCTTTCTTTCTTTCTTTCTTTCTTTCTTTCTTTCTTTCTTTCTTTCTTTCTTTCTTTCTTTTTGTTCTTTGTTGTGCTGTTTGGGTTAACCTTTCCATAGTTATAGAATCTAAGTTAATGTAATATACATAACAAGTACCTTATAAATAGTTTTTCAAATTGACTTTTTGTTTGAATTATTTCTCTTTAAAATTTGCTGTTTTTAATATTTCTTCTCTTCAACATTTAATGACATATTTACCAAAAAACAATTCTGAAAAGTTTAATATTTAAAGATAAATAAGATACTTAATATTTAAACCAATTTGTTAAGTAAGTTTAATTGACATGACATTGCATGGAGACATAATTGTATGATCTTATTAGGATTTGTTTGGTTACTGCTTTAAGCAGTATCTAAAACAAAACAGGGGTATATGGTAATCAAGGTTTTGTAACACATCCACAAGGAATGTACATATATGTTTGATAAGATAGATTCCTATAAATTTGCAGTGTACATGGTATATTACATTTCATTATTTCTTTTGAATGTTTTATTTTTAGTTTTTTTAATTTTAATAGATTCAATACTTTCATAGATACAATTCTAAAAATATGATTTTCTTTTCTTCTCTCTGTCTCTCCCTCCATCTTTTCCTCCCTCCTTCTCCCTTTCTCTTTCTCTCTTTTATCCTTTGCTTTTCAAGATAACATACTTTTAATTTACATTACAAAGGCTTAATTCACCATGAGATAAAGTGTTCAGCAGATGAAAAGCAGAAAGTTCCTAGTTTAGCAGGAATATAGGCTAGGATCATAGACAATAGTCAAATGAAAAGATGACCATTTCACCCATATACAATAAATTTAAATGTAATTATGGATCATTAAATGTATAGTAGTATAACATTTTTAATCATTGGTTTGACAAGACATAAAATAAAGTTTGACAAACTATATTTGCAGCAATATTGATACACACAGGCATAAATGAATTTGTTTTTTGATTTTTTTCTTTTTAAATTTTAGCTCCCGTATATAAGAAAGTATTTGTCTTTTGGTGTTCATCTTATTTCATTCAACATGATGTCCTCCAGTTGCACCCATTTTGAAGCAAATGATAGGATTTCATTCCTTTGTATAGCTGAATAATATTCCATTCTGTATATATATATTAAATATATATATATATATAACACATTTTCTTTATCCGTTCATCTGATGATGAACACCTTGGTTGATTCCATATTTTGGCTATTGTGAACAGTGCTGCTATAAACATGGTGGTGCAGGTATCTCTTTGATACAATGTATTCATGTCTTTTGGATATATACCCAGAATGGTATTAATGGTTCATATGGCAAGTCTATTTTTAGACTGCTACTGTTTTCTGCCGTGGTTGCACTAATTTACATTCCTAGCAACAGTATCTAAGTGTTGCCCTTTCTGCACATCCTCACAAGCTTTTGTTGCTCTTTGTCTTTTGGGTAGTATTCATTCTGACAGGGGTGAGGTGAAATCTCGTTGTTTTGCTTTGTTTTTCCCTGATTGCTGGTGATGATGAGCATCTTTTTCATGCATTTTTTGGTCATTTCTATTCTTTGTTTGTTTGGTTTAAAACATTTTTTTTGGAGAGGGGCAGTGCTATGGCCTAGGGGGTAAAAGCCACCACCTGCAGTGCCAGCATCCCATTTGAGTGCTGGTTCATGTCCTTGCTGTTCCACTTCCAATCCAGCTCTCTGCTATGGCCTGGGAAAGCACTAGAAGATGGCCCAAGTCCTTGAGCCCCTGTACTCATGTGGGAGAAGAAGTTCTTGGCTCCTGGCTCCTGGCTTCAGATCTGCTCAGCTCTGACTGTAGCAGCCATTTGGCGAGTGAACCAGTATGTGGAAGACCTCTTTCTCTCTGTAAATCTGCCTTTTTTTTTTTTTTTTTTGACAGGCAGAGTGGACAGTGAGAGAGAGAGACAGAGAGAAAGATCTTCCCTTTTCCGTTCGTTGGTTCAACCCCAGTGGCCGCTGCGGCCGACACGCTGCTGCCGGCGCACTGTGCTGATCTGAAGCCAGGAGCCAGGTGCTTCCTCCTGGTCTCTCATTCGGGTGCAGGGCCCAAGGACTTGGGCCATCCTCCACTGCACTCCCAGGCCATAGCAGAGAGTTGGACTGGAAGAGGAGCAACCGGGACAGAATCCGGCGCCCTGACCGGGACTAGAACCTGGGGTGCCAGCGCCGCAGGTGGAGGATTAGCCTAGTGAGCCACTGCGCTGGCCGAATTCTGCCTTTCAAATTAATAAAAATAAATCTTTTTTAAAGTTCACTGTTATTTATTTGAAAGATAGAGTTACAGAGAGAGAGAAAGAGAGAGAAAGAGAAAGAAGAGAGAGAGAGAGAGAAATCTTCTCTCTGCTGATTTATTCCCCAAATGGCTGCAATGGCTGGGGTTCAGTCTGGCAGAAGCCAGGAGCCAGGAGCTTTATCTGGGTCTCCCACGTAGGTGCGGGGATCCAAGCATTTGGGCCATCTTCCACTGCTTTTCTCAGGCTATTAACAGGGAGCTGGCTTGGAAGTGGAACAGCAGGGACTCAAACTGGTACCCATATGGGATACCAACATTGCAGGAAGTGGCTTAACTTGTTAAGCTACGTTGGTGCCAGCCATTTATATTTTTTTGAGCACTGTATATTGAGGCACTTTGTCCATTTCTTAACTGGGATGTTTGGTTATTTTGTTGTTGTTGTTGAGTTTTTTTAAGTTGCTGATACATTCTGGATATTAATCCTTTGTCAGATAGGTAGCTCAAAAATATTTTTTCCCATTCTGTTGGATGTTTCTTCACTATATCAATCTTTTTTAAGATGTATAAAGCTTCTGAGTTTGGTATAATCTCATTTGTTTAGTTTTGTTTTTGTTTCCTGTGATTTGGAGGTCTTATCCAGGAGTTGTCACCTACGCCGATATCTTGGAGTTTGCCCCTACATATTCCTCCAGAAACTTCATAGTCTAAGTCTTTTAAAATTTATCTTATTTATTTACATGCATTTAATAAATACAACATTAGGAACATAGTAATTCTTCCCACTGTACCCACCCTCCCACACCTCTTCCTCTACCCTCTCCTGTTTCCTGTCTTATTTTTCACTAAGACCTATTTTCATTTAACTTAGGTACAGAGGATTAACTTTAGTCTAGATAAAGAGTTCAATACTTTGTATTAGAAATAAAAATAAAAATAAAACCAAAACAACAACAAAAAACTATTCCTCAGCAGTCCAGACAAGTGCTGTTCAGAGTTGTTGCATCTCGGAGGTGATTTCACTATTTTTTTCCTTCCTCTTTTCCCTTCCTTCCTCCTCTTTCTTTCCTTTTAGAAATTTAATTATCTTTAAAGAGAACCCAAGAATTATACATCTTTTGTGAGCTCCTAGACATAATTTATGAGTCTCAAGTCTTAAATTTAGATTTTTGATCCATTTTTTGGTGTATATTATTTTTTCCCCAAAGAAAACTTTTATTTTATTAATTTTTTTAGAAGGTTTTATTTAACGAATACAAATTTCATAGGAACAGCTTTAGGAAAATAGTGGTTCTTTCCCCCATACCTGCACTCCCACCCCCAAACCATTCCACCTCCTACTCCCTTTCCCATCCCATTCTTCATAAAGATTCGTTTTCAATTATCTTTATATACAGAAGACCAACTCTATGCTAAGTAAAAATTTCAACAGTTTGTACCCACATAGACACAAAGTATAAAGTACTGTTTGAAGACAAGTTTTGCAGTTAATTCTCATAGTACATCTTATTAAGGGCAGCGATCCTACATGGGGAGAAAGTGCAGTGACTGCTATTGTTGATTTAACAATTGACACACTTATTTATGATGTCCGTGATCACTCAAGGTTCTTGTCATGAGCTGCCAAGGCTATGGAAGCCTTTTGAGTTCACAAACTCCATTGGTATTTAGACAGGGCCATAAGCAAAGTGGAAGTTCTCTCCTTCTTTCAAGGAAAAGTACATCCTTCTTTTCACTGGGATCTCACTCACAGAGATCCTTCATGTAAGTAATTTTTTGCCAGTGTCTTGGCTTTTCATGCCTGAAATGCTCTCATGGGCTTTTCAGCCAGATCTGAATGCCTGAACGACTGATTCTTTAGTCAGAGTGCTATTTAGGGTGTTTGTCATTCTATGAGTCTGCTTTGTGGCCTACTTCCCATGATAAACCTTTTATTTAATGAGTACAAATTTCATAATCACAACTTTAGGAATATAGTGATTCTTCCCACCATAAGCACCCTCCCACCCACCTCTTCCTCCTTTTCCCATTCTCAGTCCCATTCTCCATTAAGATTCATTTTCAATTAACTTTGTATACAGAATACCAACTCTATACTAAGTAAAGATTTCAACAGTTTGCACACACATCACAAAAAAATTGTTTGGGAACAAGTTTTACAACTAATTCTCATAATACAACTCATTGAGTACAGAAGTCCTGCATGGGAAGTAAGTGCACAGTGACTCCTGTTGTTAATTTAACAATTAACACTCTTATGCATGATGTCAGTGATCCCCTGAGACTCTTGATATGAGCTGCCAAGGTTATGGAAGCCTTTTGAATCCACAATCTCTGTCAGTATTATGACAAGGCCATAAGCAAAGTGGAAGTTCTTTCTTCCCTTCAGATTAAAGTACATCCTTCTTTGATGGCCACTTCTTTCCACTGGGGTCTCTCTCAAAGAGATCCTTCATGTAGAACATATTTTTCTGGTCACAGTGTCTTGGCTTTCCATGCCTGAAATGTTCTCTTGGGTTTTTAAGTCAGACCAGAATGCCTTAATGGCTGATTCTGAGGTCAGAGTGCTATTTAAAGTGGTTGTCATTCTATGAGTCTGCTGTGTGGATTGCTTACCATGTTGAAACATTCTCTCCTTTTTAATTCTATCTATTATTGTTACAAGACATTTTATTTTCTTTATATGATCAATTTAACACTTAATCCTAACTATATGATCACTGTTTTTTAACTTTTATTTAATGAATATAAATTTCCAAAGTACAGTTTATGGATTACAATGGCTCCCCCCCATAACTTCTCACCCACCCACAACCCTCCCCTCTCCCACTCCCTCTCCCCTTCCATTCACATCAAGATTCATTTTCAATTATCTTTATATACAGAAGATATATGATCACTTTAACACTTAAGATGGCATTTTTTACCATCCAGCTTAATGGGATTTGGGGTCCCGTAGCAAGTTTTAAAACTGTACCCTTAGAAGTAAGTCTGTAGGAATGTATGCAGAACTAACAGCTTTACAGTTATAAACTTCCTCCTCCCTTTCTTAGTCCCACTCTTATTTTTTAGAGATCTATTTGCAATTGACTTTATACATATATATGTGTTAAGTAAAGAGGTCAACAAATAGTATGAAGAAGAGAAAAAGAAAGAAAAAAAAAGCTGTCCCTCAACAGTCAGGACAAGAGCTGAAGAATCATTGCTTCTCAAACTATCAATTTCACTTCTGTAGATTTCCTTTTAGGTGCTCTATTAGTTATCATAAATCAGAAAGGACGTATAGTACTTGTCTCTTTGGGACTGGCTTATTTCACTAAGTATGAAATTTTCCAGATTCATCCATTTTATTACAAATGACTGAATTTCATTTTTTTACTGCTATGCAGTATTCCATAGAGTATATATTCCATAATTTCTTTTTTTTTTTTTTTTTTTTTTTTTTTTTTCATTTTCGATTATCTTAATATACAGAAGATCAGCTTAGTATACATTAAGTAAGGCTTTCAACAGTTTGCTCCCACACAGAAACATAAAGTGAAAAATAATAGATGATTTTTTTTAATGATGATGAAATCAGATCAGACCTATTGTCATGTTTAATCCCAGCCCCCATAGAAACACAAAGTGAAATATATTATTTGAGTACTCATTATAGCATTAAATCTCAATGCACAGCACATTAAGGACAGAGATCCTACATGAGGAGTAAGTGCACAGTGACTCCTGTTGTTGACTTTACCAATTGACACTCCTGTCTATGGCATCAGTAATCTCCCTCTGCTCCAGTCATGAGTTTCCAATGCTATGGAAGCCCCTTGAGTTCTCCGACTCTTATCTTGTTTAGACAAGGTCATAGTCAAAGTGGAGGTTCTCTCCTCCCTTCAGAGAAAGGTACCTCCTTCTTTGAAGACCTGTTCTTTCCACTGAGATCTCACTCACAGAGATCTTTTGCCAGAGTGTCTTGGCTTTCCATGCCTGAAATACATAATTTCTTTATACGGTCTTCAGTTTACAGTCATTTAGGTTGATTCCATGTCTTAGTTATGTGACTTGAGCTGCAGTAAACCTAGGGGTGCAGATAATTGTTTTATTTGCTGATTTCATTTCCCTTGGGTAAATTCTCAAGAGTGGGAAGTCTGGGTCATATGGTAGGTCTATATTCAGATTTCTGAGGTATCTCCAAATTGTCTTCCATAGTGGTTTTACCAGTTTACATTCCCATCAACAGTGGATTAGGGTACCTTTTTCTCCATGTCCTCGCCAGTATTTGTTGCTTGTTGATTTCTGTATGAAATCCATTCTAACTGGGGTAAGGTGAAACCTCACTGTGTTTTTGATTTGCATTTCCCTGACAGCTAATGATCCTTAACATTTTTTTTTTTTTGGTGTTTCTGTTGGCTATTTGGATTTCCTCTTCTGAAAAATGTCTATTTAAATCCTTTGGCCATTTCTTAAATATGTTGTTTGCTTTGTTGATGTGGAGTTTCTGGATCTCTTTATATATTCTGGTTATTAATCCTTTATCAATTGCATAGTTTGGAAATAATTTTGTTGGTTGCCTCTTCACTTTCTTGAATGTTTCTTTTGCAGTACAGAAGCTTCTCAATTTGATATAATTCCATTTGTTGATTTGGGCTTTGACTGCCTGTGCCTCAGGGGTCCTTTCCAAGGAGTTTTTGGCTGTGCCAATATCTTGCAGGTTTCCCCAATGTTCTTTAATAATTTGATGGTATCAGGTCATAGATTTAGGTCTTAAATCCATTCTGAATGGATTTTTGTGTAAGGTGTAAGGTAGGGGTCCTGCTTCATACTTCTGCATGTGGAAATCCAGTTTTCCCAGCACCATTTGTTGAAGAGACTGTCCTTGCTCCAGGGATTGGTTTTAGCTCCTTGGTCAAATATAAGTTGGTTGTAGTTGTTTTGATTGATTTCTGGCATTTGTATTCTGTTCCATTGGTCTATCCATCTGTTTTTATAGTAGTACCAGGCTGCTTTGATTATAATTGCCTTGTAGTGTCTCTTGAAATCTTGTATTGTGATACTCCTGGCTTTTTTTTTTTTTGTATAAGATTGCTTTAGCTATTTGAGGTCTCCTGTGTTTCCATATGAATTTCAGCATCATTTTTTCTATATCTGAGAAGAATGTCTTTGGTATTTTTATTGGTATTGCATTGAATCTCTAAATTGCTTTTGGTAGAATGGACATTTTGATAATATTGATTCTTCAAATCCATGACCATGGAATGATATTTCTGTTTTTTTATATATCTTCTTCTATTTCTTTCTTTAATGTTTTGTAATTCTTATCATAGAGATATTTGATGTCCTTGGTTAAGTTTATTCCATTGGTAGCTATTGTGAATGGGATTGATCTTGGTCGTTCTTTCTCAGCCATGGCATTGTCTGTGTATACAAAGGCTGTTGATTTCTGTTAGTTGATTTTATATCCTGCTATACTTTACCAAACTCTTCTATGAGTTCCAATAGTCTCTTGTTGGAGACTTTTGGATCCCCTATTTATAGAATCATGTCATCTGCAAATAGGGAAAGTTTGACTACCTCTTTCACTAGCATGGCATATCTTCTTCCATCCTTTCAGTTTCAATCTGCATGCATCTTTGTTGGTGAGATGCATTTCTTTAAGGCAGCAAATAGATGGGTTTTGTTTTTTAATCCATTCAGGCAGTCTCTGTCTTTTAACTGGAGAGTTGAAGCCATTTATATTCAAGGTGACTATTGATGAATAATGATTTTGCCCTTCCATTTTCCCATAAATATTCCTACTTTTTACTCTGTATTTCCTTTGTACTTTTCCTGAGAGATTTTCTTCCTTTACTTTTTTCCATAGTGATTACCATGTTTCTGTGTTTCTGTGTGCAGCACATTCTTAAGTATCTTCTTCAGGGCTGGTTGGGTAGTGACAAATCTTTTAATTTCCATTTTTCATGGAAGAACTTTATTTCACTTTCATTCATAAATGAGAGTTTTGCAGAGTATAGTATTCTGGGTTGACAGTTCCTTTATCTTAAGACTTGGAATGTATCTCACCATTCTCTCCTAGCCTGTAGGGTTTCTGATGAGAAGTTGGCTGTCAGTCTAATTGGAGATCCTCTGAAAGTAATCTGGTGTTTCTCTAATGCACATTTTAGAATCTTTTCTTTATGTTTTACTGTGCAGAGTTTGATTACAATGTGTTGCGGTGAAGATCTTTTCTGGTCATGTCTATTAGGAGTTCTATGTGCTTTCTGTACTTGTATGTCCCATTTTCTCCAAAATTAGGGAAATTTTCTGTTATTATTTCACTAAAAAGATCTTCTAATCCTTTTGCACTTTCCATGCCTTCAGGAACTTCTAGAGTCTGTATATTGGGTCATTGGATAGTATCCTGTAGATTACCACAAATGTTTTTTAGTTTTCTAATTTCATCTTCTTGACTGCAATTTCCTGCACTTTGTCTTCTAAGTTGGATATTCTTTCTTCTGCTTCACTGATTCTGTTGTTAAGGCTTTCAACTGCATTTTTCATTTGTTCTATTGAATTCTTCATTTCCAAGATTTCAGTTTGGTGGAAGAAATTTATTTCATGTCATGTATGTATTTCATTAATTCATGCATTTGCTTCTGATTACTCTAAGTAATCCTATGATTAAGGTTTTGAAGTCCGTTTTTGGCATTTCTTCAGTCTCATCAACTTCACAATCTCGGATTGAAGTGTTATGTTCTTTTGGGGGCAGCATGTTGTTTTCCTTATTTTTGTTTCTTGAATTGGTACATTTGTTATTCAGCATTTGTGGAGATGGTTGTTGGTTTCTTTTTTGCTTTTTCACTGTGTAGGATTTTATCTTTGGACTATGTCTGTGTGGATAATGGAGTGTCTGCTTTCAGGGAATAACTAGAGGAATGTGGTGGATGTGGCCAAGGAGCTCTGCTCAGTGCTCCTGGGTGAAGGGTGTGTCTCAGGTGACAAACCCAGGTTTGGCATGGTGAATCTCTCTCTCTCCCTCTTTTTTATCAGAGGGGAGATTTATTCTTGTTTGTTGGCATAGACTCAGCTGAGCTCCTCTCCTCAAAGGAGACCATTACCTGGGCACTATCCCCAGTGTGTATATTATTTGTCTGCTCTGCTACCAGATGCAAACAAAGGATCTGTACAGTCCTCACTTTAAGCTCAGGTTCCCCAGCAATATCCCTTGCCAGAAAACCAGGGAGCCCTGATTGTGTAGAGCCTCCCACAGTGACTGTCCAAAGTCCCAACCATACCCTGAGTCCTCGCACACAGCCTCAGTGTTTTCACAGTCTAGGCACACAAGCTTCCCACAGTCATGAGCATCTAGTCCCCTGTCTGTTCTCCCCACTAGACTGGGACTCTCCGCTTCTCTGGTTGCTGGTCTTGGACATGAGCTGGGTCAGCAGTTATGTATGTCCAAAATGGCACCTTCTCTGTATCAGCTTGTTACAGGATGCAGTTTCAGGGTGATTGGGGAGAGAGAAAATGTGCTCTCCACCCTCATTTTGTTTTTTCTCCTCCAGTTTGGCAGGTTCACTATCCCACATGGGGCTCCAAGCCAGATTACCTCTATGCTGTTCCTGCAGGTTTTTCACCAGTGGCTTATGCTGCTGCAGACTGGTCTCACTTCATTCTCCAGGCTGTTGTGGTTTCTCTTGGCTGCTGAGGTCCTTTGTTGTGCGTGTCCTAGCCTTCCACATAGGTCCACTGTGTCCCTCCAACAAGCATAGAGTTTCCTCTGCTGTTTTCTCCCTAACTCTTCCCTAACTCTGCACTCTTTCCATTTTTGAAAAACTCTTCTCCTAGACTAGAGCAGCAGCTCCCTCACTACTCTGCCATCTTAATCTCCCTTCCTAAGCCATCTTGAGTTGATCTTGCCTTGTGTTATTTTCATGTATTCTTTAAGAATGAGGTAATTTCTAGACATGTTATATTTATCTGTAGATATTTTTTGAATTAGTGAATTAATAAAATACTATCCTGAAAGTTCTCAGATCTTATACTCACCAAATATTCACTAGTTCATTCAATTAAAAAAATGTTATAAAAGGAATCCCCAACTGCTGAATGTCTACTTCGGTGTGCAATTTTATTCACTGAGAACAGAGATTGAGTGACTAACTTGCATCCCATCTCATATTCAATTGTAATCCTGTTTCCATCCAGTTTTCTTCTCATTTTACTATCCTTCAGTACATTCACATTTCACTTGTGTTGGGCTTTCGAGGTCTTCTATAATCTAAATCACTTCCTCTCTTCTTTCATGTCTCACCACCTTTGTTTCCACCCCTATTCACTTCAACTCACTGATCAACACACAAGCGTTCAGGGATTGTTCCAGGTCACTTAGTTTGGAAGACTCTCCCTCTTTCTCCACTGGCTTCCTAGCTTGCTCTCCTCAGGTCTCTGTTTAAGTCATGGTAGCTTTGTTTGGCAATCTCTTCTAAAATTATTGTTCCAACTATCACATTTGTTACTCTTATTTGGGCCCCCTACTTTATTTTTGATTAATGACATTTGTCAATATTTGGTGTGTTACACTTGTTTATTGCCTATAGGGCTTACCCCTCCTCTAAAATATATGCCTCATGTGAACAAAGATTTTTTTTTCTCTTTAATTCTGTGATTGGCACAGGAAAGTCCTTGAACTATATCTGGCCTGTGGTTTTCGCATGGCTTGCGAATTTAGAATGTATTGATGAACATTTGCAACTGACTTGATTGTAAGAGCAATCTCAATTTTCAATCTCAAAGTCTCAATTTCAATCAAGCAAAATCTTATCTTCTTGAGAAAAATTATCTCTTTATTTTCATTATTAAATCTATGTTATAAAGAAAAAAATTGCACGTAGGTTAATTTTTTTAGCTTTAAAGGTATTTATTTATTTATTTGCTTGAAAAGCAAAATTACAAGAAAGAAGGAGAGACAGAGAGAATCTTCACTCCCTTGGTCTGCTTTTCAAATGGTTACAATAGTCAAAATTGACCCAGTCTGAAGTTAGGAGCAAGGAACTCTATCTTGGTCTCCCATATGGGTAGCAGAAGCCCAAGTACTTGGGCCATCATCTGCTGCCCTCTCAGGCACATTAGAGAGGAGCTGGATCAGAGGCAAAGTAACTGGGACTTGAAATGGCACTGCAGTATGGGATTCAGATATCCCAAGTGATGATTTAACCTGCCATGCCACAGCACCAGATTGTGTACTTATGTTTTATTACTATATTTTGAATGCTATCGGTAAAATATTAGGGGAATTTGTTTCCTTCTTTGATAATATGAATACCTACATCTGCAGTTATGTCCATTGGCACACAAGCCCTAAAATATTTGTTATGTGACCCTTCACATTCTGCTCATCTCTAGTTTACTTTATAGCTATATTGCCAGCAACTACAGTAGTGTCTGATAAATAGAATGAATTACAAATTTTCAATGAATTTGTTGGATGGCTAAATAAATGATTTACTGTTGTAGTTGTTGGAAGCAGTAGATTATAGAGAATGTACTTTAAAGAGATCTAAGCCCAGCTTTCAATCATACGTAAAGTCAGCTGTAGAATCAGAGGCAGAAGGCAGGGATCAAAAAAGACTGGGTTAAAAAAAAAAAAAAAGACTGGGTGAAATATAGGCAAAAGACAAAGGACTCAGAAGCACCAGAGATGACAATTGCTTAAAGGTGCAAGTTTATCTCTTATTTCCCTTTCCATCTTGGTGTGGTACAACAGGAGAGGATCTAAAGATTCTGAATAGGAACATCTCTGCAGTCTGACACACCTTGGTTAGAGCCCCAGCTCTGCTACTTTTAGCTCTAGTATATCGGGCAAGTTAAACTTCTAAAGTCTCTGTTTCCTCAGTAAGATGAGAATAAATTTGGTAAATAGTTCATGGTATTTTTTTTTTTTTTTTTTTTTTTTTTTTTTTTTTTTTTTACAGGCAGAGTGGATAGTGAGGTAGAGAGAGACAGAGAGAAAGGTCTTCTTTTTGCCGTTGGTTCACCCTCAATGGCTGCCGTGGCTGGCGCACTGCGGCCGGCCCATCGCGCTGATCCGAAGCCAGGAGCCAGGTGCTTCTCCTGGTCTCCCATGGGGTGCAGGGCCCAAGCACTTGGGCCATCCTCCACTGCACTCCCTGGCCACAGCATAGACCTGGCCTGGAAGAAGGCCAACCGGGACAGAATCTGGCGCCCGGACCAGGACTAGAACCCGGTGTGCCGGCACCGCAAGGTGGAGGATTAGCCTATTGAGCCGCAGCACCGGCTAGTTCATGGTATTTTTGAGGGACTCAAATAAAATATTAGAAAAGGCTTATCAGAGAAAACACAGAAGCTAGCCATAAAATACCTGCATGTCTTTTGTTATATTTTCATTCATTCACTAATTACAATGATGGAGCATGGAGCCTACATTTAGTATAGGAGAACTGATGACATGGAGGAGGGACAGTGTAAGGCGGGAGCATTATCTTGGTAATTGATTGTTCTGGTAGGGCTAATGAAAAGAGTTGGGATATTGGTTGAAAAGATAGTTTGTAATTAAGGAGTGAGATCTTTGAAATTGATATCAGAGTATAGTTATTGCTTATTATAAGGTCTAGTTAGAACAGTATGCAACTAGTAATGATACTAGAAATACAATAGAAGACACATATGGAATATTAAATGTTCTAGTAGCTGCATAAAAAGTAAAAAAAGAGATAAAATTAATTTAATTAATATGCTTTATTTAACCAAACATATTCAAACTTATCATTTCAACGTACAATCAATATAAGAATTGTAAGTGGAACATATTATATTCCGCTTTTTCATCCTAAGTATTTGAATCTGGTGTGTATTTAGACTTATCACACATTTTAATTATGAAGTTCATTTTGTATTGGAAATATTTGCTCTGTATGAGTATTTAAATTTTATAACATTTATAATTGTAAAAGTTGATTACATGCCCAACTTTTTCCAGACATTCTTAAAAGCTTTTCAATAACTAAGTCACACATAATTTAAAAACATATTTAAATTAATCAAAATTAAATAAAATTTAAAATTTAGTCTGTCCATCATACTAGCCACATTTCAAGTATTCAATAGCATGTGAGGCTGGTCCACGCAGTATCTGATATATTGGACAGTGCAGGTCTGTGTGGGACTATTGGAGAAGGTGACTGAGAAAGGGTAGATTCTGGTGAGATCACTGGAGGAGATAAGATCAGCAGAGAGTCCAGGATCTGAGACAGAATGCCTGATTGTACAGAGAAACTGCCAAAACTGATTATGAGTTATGTTGGAGAGAATGGCCACTATTTGTGAATCCTAACAGCAAAAGAAGGATGGTATGAATTTGATAGATGAACCACAACAAGCTAGCAAGCTGTGGGTTTCAGGGAAAAGAGAAGAAAGGAGAATGACTTGAAAGTCATAAAGTGTGGTGGGTGGGAGAGAGAGAGAGAGAGAGAGAGAGAGATCTGTACTTGACTTATAATCAACTGAAGAGTATGAGGGGAAGAAAAAACAACACTACTTGGGAAATCCACCTTGAAGAGAGGAGTCAAGGAAAAACCAGGCAAGAAGGTGAAAGGAATCTTAGGGAAAACCAATGGAGGTGGGATAGGATTTTGCTGTGACATATCAAGAGAGACAGAGTATGCTACATTGTGGAAGGTTTCAGTAGTTGGGAAAGGGAGACAGTAAGGAGAGTTCCTGAAATGAGCCAAGCAGTGTGGAGGTGAAATTCAAGCATTTAGCAGCTTTGGGCTGGGGTTAGGGACTGACTGAAACAGATAGAAAACTTAGTCCATGAAATCTGTCATTCTTCTCCAGTGATGGGGAAAGAGTACAGGTAACTTGTTTTTAATTACTTCATGCATGCTTGTATGCTTAACTTTCCAAAAGCATGTTAGGCTATATATATCCTATTACCACCATCAGCAGTGAAATTATATATATATAAAATTTTTATATATAATTACATATAAGTATATAAAATTTATATGTATAATTTTTATATATGTGTATATATGAATTATATATATATATAAAAGCTGGAACCTCCACTTCCTCCTCAATTTAAGATAAAGAATTTTACATGCAAATAAATAGTTCTTTAAAAAAGATATTTGTGTATTCATTTTCTTGAAAGTTAGAGTGACAGATGACAGATAGAGGGAGCAAAACAGAGGATGGGAGAGAAAGAGAGAAAGAAAGAGAGATCTTCTATCTGCTGTTTGACTCCACAAATGGGCACAACAGTCTGGCTTGAGCCAAACCAGAGCCAGGGACCCGGAACTCCATCTAGGCTTCTCACATGGGTGGCAAGAACCCAGGTATTTGTGCCATCACCTGCTGTCTCCTAAGGTGTGCATCAGCAGGAAGCTGGATAGGAAGTGGAGCAGCTGGGACTCAAATCTGCACTCCAACATGGGCTGTGGTTGTCTCTAGCGGTTTTTTTTTTTTTTAATTTTTTTTTATTTTTTTATTTTTTTGACAGGCAGAGTGGACAGTGAGAGAGAGACAGAGAGAGAAAGGTCTTCCTTTGCCGTTGGTTCACCCTCCAATGGCCGCCGCTGCAGCCGGAGCACCGCGCTGATCCGATGGCAGGAGCCAGGATCCAGGTGCTTTTCCTGGTCTCCCATGGGGTGCAGGGCCCAAGCACCTGGGCCATCCTCCACTGCACTCCCTGGCCACAGCAGAGAGCTGGCCTGGAAGAGGGGCAACCGGGACAGAATCCGGTGCCCCAACCGGGACTAGAACCCGGTGTGCCGGCGCCGCAAGGTGGAGGATTAGCCTATTGAGCCACGGCGCCGGCTCTAGCAGTTTTTTTTTAATATTTATTTTATTTATTTGAAAGACAGAGCTACAGATAGATGTAGAGCTAGAGAGCTAGAGAGCTAGAGATAGAAACAGAAATAGAGAGAGAGAGAGAGAGAGAGGTCTTCCCTCTGCTGGTTCACTCCTCAAATGGTCACAACGGCCAAAGCAGAGCTGATCCGAAGCCAGGAGCCAGGAGCTTCTTCCAGGTCTCCTACGTTGGTGCAGGGGCCCAAGCACTTGGGCCATTTTTTACTGCTTTCCCAGGCCATACCAGAGAGCTGGATTGGAAGTGGAGCAGCTGGGACTCAAATTGGCACCCATATGGGATGCCGTTGCTGGAGACTGGAACTTTAAGCCACTGCACCACAGCACTGGCCCCTCCAGCAGTAATCCACTGCACCACAATGCAAACTTTCATTAAATTTTTAAGATGGGCTTTTCCATTTTTGCAAAACGCATACTTGGGATGCTGATAGGGGTTGTACTGATTTTGTATATTGTTTTGGTAGTATTATCATCTTGACACTATTAAGTATTACAGTTATGTCCATAAGATATCCTCCCAATGATTTAGATCTTTAATTTCTTTCAGCATTGTTTATAGTTTAGAGTGTACAAATCTTGCGCTTCTTTGGTTAATTTATTCTTAAATATAATTGTTTATTTATTTATTTTTTTTTTGACAGGCAGAGTGGACAGTGAGAGAGAGAGACAGAGAGAAAGGTCTTCCTTTGCCGTTGGTTCACCCTCCAATGGCCGCCGCGTCCAGCGCGCTGCGGCCGGCGCACCGCGCTGATCCGATGGCAGGAGCCAGGAGCCAGGTGCTTTTCCTGGTCTCCCATGGGGTGCAGGGCCCAAGCACCTGGGCCATCCTCCACTGCACTCCCTGGCCACAGCAGAGGGCTGGCCTGGAAGAGGGGCAACCGGGACAGAATCCGGCGCCCCGACCGGGACTAGAACCCGGTGTGCCGGCGCCGCTAGGCGGAGGATTAGCCTATTGAGCCGCGGCGCCGGCCATAATTGTTTATTTTTAATGTTATTGCAAATTGAATTATTTTCTTAATTTTCATTTTTAATTGTTAGTAACAGGTGAGTTTTTGCTTTTTTCAACTGAAATTTTTGTGTTGATTTTATATTCTACAACTTCCCTAAATTTGTTAGCTTTACTTTTATTGTGTATCTCTGTGTGTGAGAATGTGAATTCCTTATGTGTTATTACATATAAGAACATGTCATGGGGCAGATGTTGTGGCTTAGTGGGTAAAACCATGCCTGTGACACCACTATGGGCACACACCATTTTGTGTTCTGGCTGCTCCACTTCTAATCTAGCCCCCTGCTAATGAGCCTCGGAAAGCAGCAAAGGTGGCCCAAGGCTTTGGGCCCCTGCACCCATGTGGGAGACCCAGAAGTATCTCTGGCTCCTGGCTTCTGGCTTCAGCCCAACCCAGCCTTTGTTGTTGCAACCATTTGGGGAGTGAACCAGTGGATGGAAGATCTTTCTCTTTCTATCTCCCTCTCTGTCTCTCTGTAACTCTGTGCTTCAAATAAATAAATGATTTTTATTTTTAAAAAGAACATGCCATCTGTGAACAGAGATGATGAGATGGTTTTATTTCTTCCTCTCCTTTCTGGCTGCCATTTATATACAGTACTTGAGAAAATTAGAGATGTAGAGAGCGAAATATACACAGAGAGCTCCCATTCATTGGTTTACTCCCAAATGTCTATGACACTCCTGGCTGTTTTTCTAGAAGACAAGCTTTCAGTCTTTCATCATTGTGGGTATGGTGTCAGCTAAACAAGAATTTTAGAGTTTAGAATACTCTATCCCCTTCCACCCTTTTTGTCTCTTTTAAATTATTATTTCGGTTCTGGTTTCTGAGGTCTGTGTTTTAGAAATTCAAGTCATTCATGTATTAGTTCTCTGTTCTGTGCTCTCCAAAACCATAACCTTTTTTTTTTAAATAATTTTCATTTCTCCATTAATTTCTTATTTATTTTGTGACATCTTTGTTGATCTTGTCCCACATATTACTGAACTTCATTTTCTTGATATGAGTCCAGTTCTGCTGTCTCTCTTCTATGGGTTTTTCTTTGCCATGACATCTTTAATTTTCTTGCATAATTTGCATATTGCTTATATTTCTTTTTTAAGCCTTGTTGTTTTATTATGACTTTCAATTTCTTTTTTAGAGACCACATCTTTTTACATTCATACTGCATTATGAATACATAAATCCAAAATATATTTACCTACATGATAATAGCAATGAATTTTTATAAAATTTTGTCTAGGATACCGCAACAGGTTGATATTCCATGATTTGGTTTATATTGATAGTAGTCTATAAATCTATATGTTTCATTATTAATATCTGCCTCGCATACTTGATTAGAAACATAAAGAGATAAATGTAAAGAGATTTTTCACTCCATGTCCAGTGCCTGACACAGTGTTTATTACATTAAATAGGTTCAACAAAGCATATTTGTTGAACAAATGAATAACTGAGCTGTTATATTTGCTTATTTGTTAATGAGGCAACACTTAGAATTTTTGAACATGCATAGCTCTGTTGATGCTCTTGCCTGTTACAGTGGTAGTTGGATTTTCTTTAACATCTGAAGTTAGAAGACAAGTTAGCATTGTAATCTAGTAGTACTTTACCCAATAAAGTTCTGCTTTCCTTGAGGTGCCTTCCTATCCCGCTCCATTTTGGTCTTTAACACACTGAACTAACAAACAGATACCTAAAAAAACTATAGATCTCAGCATGCATTGTAGTAGTTGCAATTTTTTTTTTTTTTTTTTTTTTTTTTTGACAGGCAGAGTGGACAGTGAGAGAGAGAAACAGAGAAAAGTCTTCCTTTGCCATTGGTTCACCCTCCAATGGCTGCCGCGGCCGGCGCACTGTGCTGATCCAAAGGCAGGAGCCAGGTGCTTCTCCTGGTCTCCCATGGGGTGCAGGGCCCAAGTACTTGGGCCATCCTCCACTGCACTCCCTGGCCACAGCAGAGAGCTGGCCTGGAAGAGGGGCAACCGGGACAGAATCCGGTGCCCCGACCAGGACTAGAACCTGGTGTGCCGGCGCCGCTAGGCAGAGGATTAGCCTAGTGAGCCGCAGCGCCGGCTGCAATTGGCTTTCAGTACTTAGTATTTTTAGAGCACATATCCCAGGATGCAACCTGCCATTGCCTGGCGAATGTAGTGAGCACATTTAGGAAGTTGGAAATGAGGAGGAGAGTCTGTGCTGTATGTGTGTGCGTATGTGTATAGTTTTCTGGATAGTTAAAAATTCAACATCTCAATCTATATAATAAAGAATTAATATTTGGCTTCTCACTTTGCTACAAATTGTGGGTGTCCAAGTTACAGAACAATTAGTATTTTCCTCTTTTTTTTTTCATTTGCTCTGTATTTATTGAAGGCTGAATTGTTACAAAAAGAAAAAAAAATCCTTTTTATAGTTTATTCATTTTTCACCAGAATTTTGACACTGAGTGTTTTTTTAATTCAGTCTGAATTTTAGTTATTTGGATTTTGGTCTTTTTCCTGAATGTGAGTCCTTTAGTGAGAAGTAGAAAAAACTTTATTTGTGATTTTTTATAGATGTCATTCTGTATTGAAAGTCCCTAAATTCTATTTTCAAATTGATAGCTGGGTACTACCTAAAAGTGTAGTAAATTTAGAGTCCTCCATATCTTATTTGCAAAATAATTGTAGTGATATCACTGGCTGATAACCAATGAGAAATCTGAAGTTTCTCAGGAATTAAAATGTGCAACCATGATTCAGTCTCTGAGTGAAAGTTATAAATAAACATTATGCTTGAAGAGTGGCTGTCAGCATAACATGTTTCTACCAAAAGTTCCTAAAGGGAGTCTGCAAATGTGGACTAGTATATCTTAATTTCCAAATGAAAACCAAATAATATATATGTCGTTAAAAGTAAGATTTCTGAATAACTAAATATCTTCATCATAGGACACAGACCTTAAGCTTGGTCAAGGACTTAAAAGAACTATTTCTCTGCCAGAACTGTGTCTTTCTTTGGTTCTGCAATGGTCATGGTCTATCCTGTCCCCACCAGGATTCCGATGACATGACTGATACTCAAGGGACAGGCCTTGACTTCTGACTTCTTACTCAGTTCTAATCAGGCAACAGCTATGGTTGCCATATGCGCCATTTTTGAAACTTTGTGGATTTACTCCTCAAAGTTTATTTATCAAACTATGAGATTTGGGAGCCATTTCTATTATAGTAAACTGGGTATATGAATTTCAACTTGATATGAGAAATGAAGAGATGAAATCTCATGTTGAATCACCCTCAAATTTTAATTTAGAATTCCTCGTTTTGGGCCTTTTAGTTTGTTAAAATAGCAAGTAGAATTTTGTTAAACATGTTGTGGTAGGTGATGATTGAACATGTGAAATAAAGCCCTTCTCTTCCAAGACAGGAAGAGCTATTTTTTGTTTTCCTCAAAATTTTTAACAAGTTTTGGGCATAATGATACATGGCAAGATGGAATTAATTATTGCTAGAAATGCTCTTGGGATTATAACTACTGTTAGATCTCTGTAGAGTGCTGTAAGGAAGTATGAACCAATCTCAAACTCTTTTCCAGTAAAAATGGAATATAAGCCTGATATTGCTTAAATTATTAGTCAGTTTAACAGGTGTCTATTTGATAGCTGTTTACATATTTGCATACTCAATTCTGAATGAGAGAAGATGATCTCTAAAAGGCAAATTGTGAACAACCAGCAAAAAATTACATACAAAAGCCTTGCTCAGAAACCGACAGAATCAGGGTGAGGAGTAACAGTGAATGCCACCATCCTATAAGCCAAGTATGAGGCACAAACTGGCTGAGAAATTCTTTGGGGTCCGTCACAAATTATGGACAGAATTAGAATGAAAACTCACAAGCATTGAAGTTCCAGTCTGTTGCTTACTCACCAAATCTTTTTTTTTTTTTTTTTTCTGAGAGGCAGAGTGGACAGTGAGAGAGAGAGAGAGAAAGGTCTTCCTTTGCCGTTGGTTCACCCTCCAATGGCTGCCGCGGCTGGCACGCTGCGGCCAGAGCACCACGTTGATCCGATGGCAGGAGCCAGGTACTTATCCTGGTCTCCCATGGAGTGCAGGACCCAAGCACTTGGGCCATCCTCCACTGCCCTCCCGGGCCACAGCAGAGAGCTGGCCTGGAAGAGGGGCAACCGGGACAGAATCCGGTGCCCCTACTGGGACTAGAGCCCGGTGTGCCGGCGCTGCAAGGCGGAGGATTAACCTAGTGAGCTGCGGCGCCGGCCATTCACCAAATCTTTTCTCTATTCAGCCTTCAATCAGGGTTCTTTTAGATTGAAAGGCAGATTTGCTTAGGAAAGTTGGTGCATATAGTGTAATGGGGGAATGAGCACAAGTGCAAATCCAAGGGACATTTCTAAGTGTACCATTTGTGGACAATGCTAAATTTAGGCAATAAATATTTTATTCATTATTTCAGGTTTATTTTTTCATTTTAAAAAGGTTATATGCTTTCAAAAGAAAAACTTTGCATTATAGTAAAGGAAGAAAGAACAATACCAAAATTTTTTCAACGATTCCAATTAGAAAAGTTAACATTTTGCCAATTTTCCTTCTTCACATACAGAATTTTTTATTATATGTATTTCTTTATAATTTTACTAATCTTTAAAAAATGTTTTGAAATTTTAAAAAGTAATTATAAGGGCTGGCAATGTGGCAGGTAAAGCTGCCATCTGCAGTGCTGGCATCCCATTTGGGCACTGGTTCAAGTCCCGGCTGCTCCACTTCCCATCCAGCTCTCTCCTATGGCCTGGGAAAGCAGGAGAAAATGGCCCAAGTCCTTGGGCCCCTCTTGGGCCCCTGTACCCACATAGGAGACCCAGAAGAAGCTCCAAGCTCCCAGCTTCAGGTTGAATCAACTCCAGCCTTTGCAGCCATTTGGGGAGTGAACCAGCGGATTGAAGATCTCTCTCTCTCTCTCTACCTCCCTTCTCTGTGACTCTGTCTTTGAAACAAATATATAAATAAATCTTAAAAAAATAAAAAGTAATTATGAAAGGATATTAAACTAGATAATTGTGAAGACCAGAACTCAACAGATAGAAATCGAGCACTACTCTGCGCATATAAAATATTATATAAATTTCTAGCTTGCCATGTAGTTCTATACCATTTTTTACATATTTGCCCCTAAAATGAGCATATATATGCAAATGCATATACACATGCATACATACACATATACCTGTATACATGTATATCCATTATCAGCTCAATTGGAAATTGGAAAGAGACAAAAGGAAAGAGACAAAAAAATACCAAAGTCTCTCACGGGATTTTCTTATCATGACATTATGCAATAAGAGTTATCATTTGACATGTACCTATTGCTGTATACAGTAGCATATAGATACATGTTCTCTTCATACAACCACCAAGAAAGCTGTGCACAACTATCTATATTTTTTGGATGAGAAAGTGGAAGCTTTGAGAGTGTATATGACCAGCACAAGTTCACATAGGTAGTAAATGGCTCGATTTGAATAAAATGGAATTTGCATCAAGGTGGCATGTACCATTGCCATCTCACCAGTCCAAGTGATCAATTTCAGTTCACAATTGATCATAATGATAGGATTAAGAGTCAAAGGGATCACATAAACAAGACTAGTGTCTGCTAATATTAACTGATAGAATTAAAAAGGAGAGAATGATCCAACATGGGAAGCGGGATACACAACAGACTCATAGAATGGCAGATATCCTAAACAGCACTCTGGCCTCAGAATCAGCCCTTAAGGCAATTGGATCTGGCTAAAAAGCCCATGAGAGTATTTCAGGCATGGAAAGCCAAGACACACTGGAAAAAAAAAAAAAAAACCTAAATGAAAGATCTCCGCAAGTGAGATCCCAGTGGAAAGAACAGGTCATCAAAGAAGGAGGTACCTTTCTCTGAAGGGAGGCGAGAACTTCCACTTTGACTATGTCCTTGTCTAAATAAGATCAGAGTTGGCAAACTCAAGAGTCTTCCATAGCCTTGGCAGCTCATGACAAGAGCCTCGGGTGATTACTGATGCCATAAACAAGAGTGTCAATTTGTTAAGTCAACAACAGGAGTCACTGTGCACTTACTCCCCATGTAGGATCTCTGTCCTTAATGTGTTGTACTATGTGAATTAACAGCATAATTAGTACTCAAACAGTACTGTATACTTAGTGTTTCTGTGTGGGTGCAAACTGTTGAAATCTTTACTTAGTATTTCCTAAATTGATCTTCTGTATATAAAGATAATTCAAATGAATCTTGATGTGAATGGGATGGTTGTGGGTGGGAGGGAGGTTATGGGGGGAAAAGCCTCTATAATCCAAAGGTTGTACTTTGGAAATTTATATTTATTAAATAAAAGTTAAAAAAAGAATAAAATGGGATTTGATTTCAAAGCTTTTCCACTTTGAATCAGTTCCTCTGCTGAAAGAAAGATTAATTGAAATGACAAGAAGGAAACTTCCAAATAGGAGAGTAGTATAAAACACTGCTTTTCTTATAAGTCTTCATTATAACCTTTCTTATATAAAATATATTAGCTGCTCCCTTTGAATTTTCTTTTTAAAAAATTTAAAAATATACTTCTAATATATACTTGAGGCATAACTGTTGCATCTAAGGATATGTATTAGCTGAAAGCTGGAATTGGAAGCAGATTTGAGACTTGAACTCAGGCACACTGATATGGGATGTGGACTACTGATGGGAGTCAGACTACTGTTCTTCCATTTGAATTTTCACGCATTTACAAAGATGAAAGAAAGCAAGTCTTTACCAGATTGAATGGTTCCTCAAGTTATTACATTGTGGATTCATCTGATAGTTGCAAGAATTGATTTTTATAAATCAATTAATATTTTATTTATTTGAAAGCCAGAGAGAGAGAAAGAGAGAGAGAGAATCTTTCATATGTTGATTCACTCCCAAATGCCCATAAAGCTGAATCTAGGGGAGGTCAAAGTCAGGAGCCTGGAACTCTTATCTGGGTCTTCCATGCTGTGGGCAAAGACAACAACATGAGCCATCAGCTGCTGCCTTCCAGAGTGTACATTAGCAGGAAGCTGGACCAGAAGCAGAACGGGTATTCAAACATAGACACTCCAATCTGAGATGTGGAAATCTCAAGCAGCATCTTAAATGCTGCTCCAAATACCTGCTTTACAAGGGATTATTGTTAACTTTGGTTTCTAAGTCTTAGTAGTTTCATGAAAGATAAGGTAAAATTAAAAATCTATACTGAATAAAATTGAAGTCTTATACTGGACAAACAGTGACCTATTCATGTTAAAGTCTGTAGATTTATTCCTTTTTGAATTCATGACACAATATCTTCTATAGAGGAATTTTTAGTGGGTCAGCTGTGGCATAGTAGGTTGAGCTATTACATTCTGAACAGCGAGTTACAGAAGATGCCAAAGTCTCAGGGCCGAATTATGGAGTCTTTATTTCTGAAAGCTGGCAATGCTGGCAGCTGCATGGGGGCATGTGCTCTCTAAATCATGCAGCCCAGATTGAGCTCAGGGGTAAGCTTATAAAGGCAAAAAACACATCCAATTGGGATTTAATTACAAAACCAAGCATTCATTACAGAAGTCAAAACAAGCAAGGTTACGCTTATTTCGGAGGGCATTGACATTTTCCCAGGACTTACTGTAAGCCATTCTTATAGATAACATTCTTACAAGGTTAGTTTTTGAGTAGATAGGAGTTGTACAATTGGTTAGAAAGCAGAGTGACTAGAGCTCATCCAGAGACAAAATAGAGTGACTTAAGTCAGGCCATAGCTCATTTGAGAGCCTCTGCCTGTGGCTCCGACATCCCATATGGGCGTTGGTTTGTATCCTGGCTGCTCTCTTCTGATCTAGCTCCCTGCTAATGGCTTGGTAAAGCAGTGGAGGATGACCCAAGTTTTTGGGCCCATGTGCCCACATTGGAGACCTGGAAGAATCTCCTGGTTCATGGCTTCAGATCAACCTAGCTCTGGACGTTATGGCCATTTGGGGAGTGAACTAATGGATGGAAGACCTTTCTCTCTGTCTGTTACTCTACTTCTCAAATAAATAAATAAATAAATATTTTTTAGTAATGGAGGATTTTTTTGGGTAAGTTATCAATAAAATAAGAGTATAGTATTCTGAATTTTGTTGAAGATATACCCTGTACTAAACCACTCTGGTCTACATATCACTCGAAAGGCAGAATTCCAGCTTCCTACTGTGCAACCTGTGAGGTAGCAGGTGATGGCTCAAGTTCTTGCATCCCTGCCACTCAAATAGGAGACCAAGATTGGGTTCCAGGTTCGTAGATTTGGCCTGGTTCAGTCTTAGCTGCTTTTTGGCATTTGGAAAATCAACCAGGGGATGGAAGCTTGCTCTCTGTCTGTCTCTCTCTCTCTCATTCTGTCTTTATGCCTTTCAAGTAAATAAAAATTATTTAAAAATAGACTTCTATTGGCCAGCGCCACAGCTCAATAGGCTAATCCTCCGCCTGCAGTTGCTCCTCTTCCAGTCCAGCTCTCTGCTGTGGCCGGGGAGTGCAGTGGAGGATGGCCCAAGTCCTTGGGCCCTGCACCCGCTGGGAGACCAGGAGAAGCACCTGGCTCTGGCTTTGGATCAGCACGGTGAGCTGGGGTGCACCGGCTGCAGCGCGCTGACTGCAGAGGCCATTGTGGGGTAAAAAAGGAAGACCGTTCCCTCTGTCCTCTCTGTCTCTCTCTCTCACTGTCCACTCTGCCTGTCAAAAAAAAAAAATAAAGACAGTTGTGCATAATTATCTCCACTTTACAGATGAGTAAATGGAAGCTTAGAGGGTTATACACAACTTCACACAGGTGATAAGGAGCTGAATTGGAGCTAAGTTCAAATTGGTTCCAAAGTAAAATCATGCAAATTTTGAGAAAAATTAAACCATATTCATAAATATATTGTTAGATGTAGTGCCACTGAGAATTAAACATTGCCTTGGTTTAGAAATTAGATCATTTAAAAACCTGGAATATGAAGTCTGGTCACTATAAATAATATATACACTTATATTTTGATAGTCTATTGGAGTTCTATACATAGTTGGATGATTAATTTTTGGATTTTTTTTACAGAGGAAAATGTATATAGCACTACATAAAATAACTAAATGGACCAGTTAATACTGAATTACTACTCATCAGACTGGTTATCAAAAAATTGTGCTGATCTTTGAAGTAAGACTTGCATTCTGATCATTGAACATTCACTCTTGTTGATCAAAAGCAAAGCAGTTATCAAAAGAAGAAAGAAAAATAGGTCAAAAGGTGAAAAACAAAATGAGTAACAAACTAAAAGGCAGCATTTCTCATTCCGAGCTCATTAGTTAATCATGCAATGTTTTAAAGAACATATTTTAAGTGTTTTATTTGTTGCAAAATGACATGGGTCATACTAGTTTTTCAATTTAGACCCAAGAACAAAATTCATGATGATCTATATTAGTAGGCATCAATTTTTAAACCTGACAGTAGAATGGAAGGCATGCTTCATAATAGTGGAAAGAAGGTAATTTTTTGTCACTGTGAATCTGCTCAGAGTTTATACATTAAGATAGTTTCCACTTATTGGTATTCGTTAATGAAACATGGATGAAATAATAGAACACTACATTGAATTTCATGGTAGATACTCTTAAGCGAGTAGCAAACAATTCTGTGCTTGAGGGCTAGACAACTCTTAATTTTTTCTGGATTTGAACTGTTTTTGACATATTCAAAGTGGATACATGTAAGTGTGTGTTGGAGTAGAATGAGAGGAGAAAGAGAAAATTAGATCAATGTGTTTACATGGAAGTCATTGATTATGGAGTAGGGTTGCCAGCTACACTGTCCCAAGTTTGAGTTATGGGGAATGTTCTTGGCTTGGATGATGACTCCTAAGACTTCTAGAATAAAAATAATATAATGGATGCTGCTTGCTGAATATCGTTACTTTAGGAAAACCCTAAATAAAGAATTGCTATAATTAAGCTGTGAAATCTTGTATAATAAAAATATTTTCTATTATTTCTTCCAACTTTTATGTAACTTCGATCTTCTAAGTATTCATCTACTATCTTGTTACCATCTTTTGGGCTTTCTTCCCTATCTTTCCCTATTTTGATGAATCTTGCAGAATTTTCTTCCCTGCCTTGTGTTCTCATCACTATTTCTGTGCAGGACTTATTCAAGGATGGACTCAAATTTTCTGAATCAGTTTACTGACTCAAATCTTTAGTTCACTTCAGTGACAGATCAACCACCATCATCCCTTGGATTGTGTTGATATTTGGAACATTTGAAACTAACAGTTTTTCATTTCTTTAACTTCTTCCCTTAGGAAGGTATTTGTTCCCCTAACTACTACTTTTTATCCTGTGACTTCCTTTTTTTTTAAGATTTATTTATTTATTTATTTATTTGAAAGGCAGAGTTACAGGTGGTTGGGGGAGTGAGAGAGAGAGGGAGAGGGAAAGAGAGAGTGAGTGCACTTCCATCCACTGTTCACTCTCCAGGTGGCTGCAACAGCCAGGACTGGACAAGGCTGAAATCAGGATGCAGGAACTTCTTCTGGGTCTCCCATGTGGGTGGCAGGGGCCCAGACACTTGTGCTATCTTCCGCTGCTTTTCCAGGTACATTAGCAGGGAATTGGATAGAAAGTGGAGCACGTGGGACATGAACTGGGGGCAATATGGGATGCTGGTATCACAAGTGGTGGCTTAACCTGAAATTCCAAGACACCAGTCTAATCCTGTGACTTCTTAGTTATTTCTTAATGTAGAAAGCATTGTCCTAGCTCAAGCCATTCTTTCTGTTCAGAACATTCTCCACCAGTTGAAATATTCTTTATTATTCACAGGTCCTTATGAATATCAGTTACCTGAAGTATTCCCAATCTATTCTGTTACAATTAAAAAAAGGAAATAAATTTACATTTACAAGGTGCTTTCCCCTACAATATTTTTCTATCATAACTGCCTTGTTAATTCTACTATTATTTAATAGATTTTATAGAAAACTGGTAGGTAGCAGAACTGGATCTATGAATGTGGTTTTACGTCTTATTTAGTGCTTTTTATACTACTCCAACCAAAAGCAAATCCTCAGAATTTGTTAGGTGTATCATTTGAGCAATTTAATGATGATACTTAACATATATTGGTTTATAATGTAGTTATGTGTGTGTGTGTAAGAGCTCCTGCTTCTATTTCAAAGCTTGGGATAATGTCTTAATTTCTTTTACAGTCCCAAGCATCCGGCCCAGTGCCTTAAACACAGAAGATGTTCAATATATATTTGGTGAATAGATGAACAAATTAATTAAAGGACACTACAAAAGATAGAGTGTTGGAAGCCAGAACCAGGATGCAGAGTAACATGCTTTGCACAATACTATTTTGTAAGTAAAACAATTGAGGCTTAAAGAGGGCAAAAGGTTTCTTGGGGTCACATCACAAATTAGGAACAGAATTAAAAAGAAAATGCAGAGGCCCTGAGGTTCCACTCTGCTGCTTAGTCACTGAGTCTTCTTTTCAGCTTTCAGTCATGGCTCTCCCTCTAGATTGAAAGAAAGATTCGCTTATGGAAAATGGTGCATGTAGTGTGACGAGGAATAGTCTGGCCCCACAACATTTCCATACACCCTTAACAAGATCAGCTGTTTTCAGCATCGTTCTTTATCATTTTTCCCCATTTCATGATCTTTCAGATTAAAATACAGTCCCCTCTTCAATTTATTCCATAACTATGGGGCTCTTACGAAGATTAGTGATGCAGGACACATAATATCTTGCAAGCTCCACAGAAGAAAGGTATTACATAAATACAAAGCATGATTATTTCTGCCAACAGCAACAGGACTAAGCTTACCAACACAGTTCACAGGCTGCTGAGCCACCAGCAGATGATGTACAATTTTTTTCTCTACATAGATTAAAATGGAAAAGATTTCCCTTGGGATGTTTGGGCCATTTACTCCACTTAAGTGCTTCTTTTTGGGGGAAAGGGTAGAGGGAGAGGGCTGGAAATGAGAATAATTTCAGATTAAAACATGCATAAGGAGCCAAACAGAAAAACCAGTATAAAGAAAGAAATAAAAAAATTACCACATGAAACATGTGACCTTTTTGGTCTCTTGCTTACATTTCTTGTGATGCTGCCTTTATTCCGAAATAAAGCATTATCAAATACACTGATCTTGGATGGACTTAACTAGAAGAAAGATTGTGAGGTCTTTTGGAAAAACTCTTTGCATTTGTAGAAAAAGGATATAATTTATGATTGATTCTATAAAATGAGTCATTATGAAATCAGTGGTATCAATTTGTTCTGATTCATGCTTCTTATATCTGTAAAGGATGTGATTCTATGACTTAAAGATCAAATATTTATATTTTGTGGGAGAAAATAGAGATTTTTTTTCATTTCTATTTCATGTGTATGCTGCTATTTTGACATTAATAAGTGAATGACCTTCATTGCTCATCCTTAGTGGTAAGGGTATCATTCTATTTCTGATGATGTGGTTTGATGGCTCCATAATGCAAATTACCATAGGATTTACTTCCAGAAGGTGACTCGTTATTAACTAGAAAAAAAATAAAAGTTACTCCCTCTTAATAACATACTCCTAAAATTAAGACAGTGAATATGAAATGTCTCTATGTACCTAGTCCATGTGTTCAATGATATGGGTGTATTTGCAGCTAACCAACTCTGGCATTTTAATGGAAAAATAAATGGATAAGAATCACTTTCCATTGGAAGTGGTACTGAGGGTTTTCTGAGACTAACTTGAACAATGGGAAGGTCTACTTTATATAATTCCAATTGGTATTTGGATAAGTTCTATCATGTGGAAATCTAAGCTGTTAATTGAGTACCTGTATAATTACTGAAATTGAACCATAGTTGCTTCCTGAGGAAAGTTTTGGATTTTTCTGTCTTCCATGAGGGGGGTAGATGGTCATTCCATAGAATGAGAATATTGGATAAACTTTTCAAGTTATTATTAAATTTGTAACAGTTCTAACTGCTAATCTGGAATTGAAGGCATTAGATACTTTTTCAAACAGCAATGGGAGTTGTCCAGTTCATCCTTATTTTACTGCATCAAGCAATACCTTTTGCAGAACTTACCTCATACAGTTTTTATGTTCTGCCTCTATTCCTTATCTGCTTAACTCCTCCAGAGAAATTAAAGCTCAAGGAAGTGGAATAAGTTGTCCAAGATCAAATAGAGGGACAATCCAGATCTCCTTGCTTCTAAAGCTGGTGATCTTGCTTTGTCACCTCCAAAGTCTAACTGTGGGAAGTTATATTTTAAGTGACATTAGTCTAAGGAGTTGTCTTCCATTCTCTTCTATGGAAACTCTTACATTTTATAAGCAGATCTAGTCTGAAGACAGAACAGCAACAAGATTCATTCATATTAACTTAAATCTGGTGAAATTTCTCTCTCTGCCTTTAGTTTACATTGAAAAATATCACAAAGAACAACAATGTTAATTTTGTTTTAACTCCTGGAATCCCAGATTAAATCACATATAATTTCCTTTAGAATTTAGAGCCTAAGTATTAGGAATTTCTGTGAGGAATTCGTATACTTTGTAATTTCAACTAATAATAAGAGCTATACACCTTTATAAGTTTCTTTACTGTGCTGTTTGTTACAAACCTCAGAATTAAGCTAGGTATTTTGCTGTATGAACCATATGTTCTGTCTATAATATTTATTCTTTATTTAAAATTTTTCAAAAAGAAATATTTATTTATTTTGAAAGGCAGAGTGATAGAGGGAGTTACAGAAAAAGAGAGAGAGAGAAAAAGATCTTCCATCCTGTGGTTCCCTTCCCAAATGGCGGCAATGGCTAAGGCTTGGCCAGGAGCCAGGAATGCCATTCGGGTATCCCACAAGGGGCACAAGCACTTGGACCGTTTTCTTCTGCTTTCCTGGGAGGATTAGCAGAAAGTTGGATCATAAGCAGAACAGCCAGGACTTGAACCTGCGGTCTGGTATAGGATGCAGGATCATAGGAGGTGGCTTAACCAGGTACTCCACAACACCAGTCCTGATATTTTTTAATCTTCTTGGTTTTCTAATTCACTAAATGTATTTTGCATGTTATTATTCGAACCATCTAGATTTCTGTCAGTAAATAAGACTAAGCACCTTTATAAAGAGAATGGAACTTAATCCTTCTTCTATCCTTTATCTTATGCTCTAGTCAAGCAACATTGTATTCCATACAACATGTCCTTCAATAAAAGAGGCTCTGAAGTTGAAGTAAAAATACTAGGGAGAACGACCATCTTGAAGATGAAGAATCCAATTAAATGCATCCAAATCTTTTTGAGTACAGACTATGCATTTAGGCACTATGGGAATATTATAAACATTCGTATAAACATAAACATAGCCTCTGGAGAAAAGTATAAAATTAATTGTATAAAAAGATTTTTAAAAAGCTTTGAAGAAAATGAAAAAAATCTCTAAGAAGCTTTTTAAATTTTTTTTTATTCTGACAGGGACAATTTAAAAATTGAAAGCATTCAAGAGGCTAACTTAAAGATTTTGTTCATGTAACTCTACAAGAATATCCTCATCAACCCATCCTAACAGTGTTCATTCTTGTGTGTTGGTGTTCTTTATGCTCAGCATTTTACACGCAGCAACATATGACTTAACGTATGAACAGTACACTGTGAACATGAACATCACACTATGCAATTGCTATCAGGCAATTGCGCTGATACTGCACCTGTGGACTGGATGTTATTTTGGCATAAGGACCCACTGTCCCTTTCTCCATTTGAGAGAACTAATGGGATACAAGTGAGGATGCCCTCATCTTAGGGATAATTTGGAACATACTTTCATTGATATGAAAAATGAATTATGTATGAACCACAACCCGACGGTGCCTGCAATATGTCATAAAATTGCTTTGCTGCACTTAAGCAGGGTCACAATGAACAGGTTTTAATTTTGGTCCAGTTTCTAATTCTTAGTGTTTTACCAAAATGAAAAATACTTGACCACAATTTGTCTTGGAGAATTTTGTTTCTTTAAACTTACTTGCTTAACTTTTTATGTCTTATTCTTATTTCTCAGCAACTCAATGCCTAGCTAAGTGTTAGTAATAAGGGGAAGATAAGTACATACTAGCATTAATGGATTTATGAACATTTATTCCAGATTAGGTCTGTACAATGATGATTGCCTATACAATCAGCTCATTGGAGGAGGCCAGGGTTTTTTTCACTTGGTTTTATTGATAGTGAGGAAATCAAGATTGTAACCCTTGAATACATTACTCTGTGAATTTAACAAGACCAATAACGTTCTTGTGCATCTCAGAGTTCCTGGTATTTCTGAAATTTCTAGTTAATGAATATAGCAAATATAAATTTTTCTAATTACATATATATTTAAATAAGACATGCTGCTATTTTACTTTGGTTGAATTTTTGGGAAAATTTTACTGTAATAGCAAAACACGGAGATGAACCACTATAATATTCAGGATATGTTAGGTTTTGCTGCAGTAGCTACTTTTAAATCTCAACTGTTTAAAACAGCAAAGATTGCATCACTGTAGGCTGTTGGGAATGGGAGATGGATCTGCTTAAATCAATCAGAAGCTTCAAGATTTGTCACTACAGTAATGGGAAACCAGTCAGTTTTTATATGGCTCCACCTGGAAGTGACATGTTACTTCTGCTCACATTTCATTTACTGAATCAAGCCACATGGTTATGACACACTTCAAGAGTTAGGGGAACTTAATTCTCCTTTAAGGTCAGGAGAAGAGCACTGGTATAAGCTGTCATGCTTATTGAAGCTGACTGAAGCATCTCTGTACAGAGATAATTAAAGAAAAAAATAGAAAATTATGGTTAAATAATATGGTTAAATAATACGTCTATTTAAAATATTCTTTTAAGTTCATCAATATTACTTACACACACAAAAAAATGATAGTACCACCACCTTAATTCAATGCCTGATAGCATGCAGCTGTCATTTTTGCACATTTTTCTATGTATTTATAATTGTTGCTTAGACATAATCATGGTGATATTACAATTTAAAAACTTATTTTTATTTATTTGAAAGGCAAAACAACAAATAAATAGATAGTGATCTTCAACTCACTGGTTTACCACTCAAATGCCTAGAATAGGTGGGAATGGGCCAGGCCAAAGTCAAGAGCCAGAAATGCCATCCAGGTCTCCCACGTGGGTGGCAGGGACTCAAGGATTTGAGCCACTCTCTGCTGACTAAGAGTGTGCATTAGCAGGAAGCGTGTTTGGAAGTGCTGGCAGGACTACACTTTCAGGCACTTCAATATGGGATACGGATGCTCCAAAAGGAAGCTTAACTTGATGTGTGCCACAATACCCACTCCAATATTAAAATCTGATAACTTATTTTGGTAATTGAATGTTTTAGCAAAAGTATATTTTTATAAGGTTAATCACTGTGCTCGCTTCGGCAGCACCTATACTAAAATGTTAACCACGTCACTATAATTTTCAGTGATTACATTAAATCACATTTAGTGGATGGACCACAGTTTGTTTATTCATTGCCCATTTTGGGGCATATTCATTGTTTACCACTGCTGACCCTTGTGAATGCTGAAAGTTACAAAATCATCAACAACTACAGCTCCTAACTCTGTGAAACAGGGATAACCTGTATTTCAAATATTTGTGATTAGATACATATTAGATCTTGGATGTAAAGAATCTGTAACAATGCCTGAAACAAACCCTTCCTTTCCCTGGGATGATCTAACAAATGAAGCCTGATCTTTGTTCTTCACCTTCATTATGTCAAGCCAGATTTTGTCTGCTATTTCCGGATGACTCCCACTTCCAGAATGTTTGTAGCCTAGGGTTTATTAATTGGAGTCAATCTTGTCCCTCAAATGATTTTGGGGCTGTATTTGGAGACATTTTTGAGTGTTAAAACTGGGGCATGAGGAAGTTGCTATTGTAATTTAGTGCGAGGAGATCAGTGATCTGCTAAACATCCTACAATGTACAGAACAGCTCTCTCCAACCCTGTTCCCCAATAAAGGTTCATCTGACATTAGTGTCCACAGTGCCCTGTAAAGAAACCTTGCTCAGCCTCACTTCCTGTTATTACCTACAGCTTCTGTGATATATTGCAGGTGTTTTTTTCTTTTTAGATTTTATTTATTTACTTGAAAGAGTTGCAGAGAGAGAGAGAAAGAGAGAGAGAGAGAAGTCTTCTATCTCCTGGTTCACTCCCCAAATGGCCACAACGGCTGGAGCTGCGCTGATCAGAAGCCAGGAGCTAGGAGCTTTTTCCAGGTCTCCCACATGGGTGGAGGGGCCCAAAGACTTGGGCCATCTTCTACTGCTTTTCCAGACCATAGCAGAGAGCTAAATCAAAAGTGGAGCAGCCGGGACTTGAACCGGCACCCATGTGAGATGCCAGCACTGCAGGCGGTGGCTTTACTCGCTACGCCACAGTGCTGGCCCCTTTCTTTCTTTCTTTTTTTTTTTTTTTTTTTTTTTTAAGATTTTATTTATTTTTGCAGATGTTTTTGAACTTTGCACTGTACCTGTCTATATCCTTATGATGTTATATCTCCTACTCTGCCTTGAGGAGAGGAATTATGTCCTATTTATCTTAGTATTTCCTATAGCGGATACTGGGTTTTACACTTGAGCTGCTCTAAATCAATATTTCCTTAATTAATAGAAGATTCTGATCATTATTATACGTAAAAACATCTTATATTCATATTTCTTCCAGGATACTCATGCTTGAGACCTGAGGGTTTGGAGCATTATAATATTAGGACAACTGAGCAAGCACGCTCAAGGAAGTCTTTCTTCAAACAGAAAAAATATGAAAAAGTGAATTTGGCACACATGCATCAATTAAGCATAATTAAATAACCAAAATAAAAAAATCCATTTTCTTTATTTCACTAATATAAAAGTAAATACAATATTTATCTCTGCCTTCATCAAATGATGATTTTATTTAAGGATTTTTTGTAAAGCTTATATATAATATATTCTTGTTAAATACAAGTTTGAGTTATGAATTTTATAACTCAAGTTATTCTTTGAGCTTTGTATTTCATTAATTAATTTTGTGGCTATTCTGTGTTTTACGGAATATAGAATAAAATAGGATGCTAGCATGTAAACATGTATAGGACTTATAATTTTTAACTCCAGTTAGGACTCAAGATTGTACCAACTTGTTAATTTCTAATTTATCTTATTTTTTTATTCTAATTGTAGTTCTCCTCTCATTGAAATAGAAGATAGAGCACTTTCAAGGTGATAGTCTACAATTAGTAAATTGATAATGGAAAAAACTTATGAAAGCAATTTTTACAGAGAGATGTGGATAGAAGCTAGAATTGAGATGGTTAAGAAGTGAGTGAGAAGTAAAAGAGATGTCAATGATAGACCATTTCACTGAGAAATTTGATCATGGGAAAGTTAAGACAAGGCCTAGGAGTAGCAAGACAGGTGAGGGAAGTACTTATTTTTTCATTGGAGAGAGATTACTGTGTTTATAAGCCACCAGTGTCAATGTTTTTCAGCCATTTCTCTTCCATTGTGCAATCTGCAAGCTTTTTCAGTTTAAAATTTTTACACATTCCTTAACACTATACTAAAATTATGATGGAAATTATGTTTGCCATTTACACTCAGCAATCAATAATTATTGTAAATAATTATAATCAGCACAAATATGTTTTAACTGCTCTTAATATATAATGTCACTGATTTTTATTATTACATATTGATTCATTTGCTAAATTTTATTTTCCCAACTTATAATCCCTTTTTAAAAAAGATTTATTTATTTATTTGAAAGAGTTACACAGAGAAAGAGAGGAAGAAAGAGAGAGACGGAGGTCTTCTATCCACTGGTTCACTCCCAATTGGTCAGAATGGCCAGAGCTGTGCTGATCTGAAGCCAGGAGCCAGGAGCTTCTTCTGGGTCTCCCACGCAGATGCAGGGGCCCAAAGACTTGGGCCATCTTCTCCTGCTTTCCCAGGCCATAGCAGAGAGCTGGATGGGAAGTGGAGCAGCCAGGACTTGAACCGGTGCTCATATGGGATGCTGGCACTGTAGGCAGTGGCTTTACCCACTATGCCACAGTGCTGGCCCCCCAATTTACAATCCTTTAATATGCACACATTTATTAATAATATTATTACTAATAGTGTTACTACTAATATTTATATTAGCGATATATTTATTAGTAGTAGTGTTCATTGAAGAAATATAAAAGTTATTGTGTGGATTCTTTTTTTTTAAAGATTTATTTATTTATTTGAAAGGCAGAATTACAGAGAGGCAGAGGCAGAGCGAGAGAGAGCGAGAGAGAGCGAGAGAGAGCAAGGTCTTCTATCTGCTGGTTTACTCCCCAAATGCCTGCAAACTGCGGGAGCTGGGCATATCCAAAGTCAGGAACCTAGAACTTCTTCCGGTTCTCCCACATTGGTGCAGGGGCCCAAGCACTTGAGTCATCTTCTACTGCTTTTCCCAGGCCATAGCAGGGAGCTGGATCGAAAGTGGGGCATCTGGTACTTGAACCAGCGCCCATATGGGATGCCAGCACTGCAGATCAAGACCTTAACCTGCTGCACCACAGTGCTGGCCCCATGTGAATTCTTTTAATATTAAATCTCATGACTTGTATGACCTTTGTTTTCTACCTAGTTTCACTTCACTCCCATTTCCATACTGTTTTATATGTTTATATTTTTAATATTTATTTATTTGAAAGACAGAGTTACAGAGATAGAGAGACATACAGAGATTTATATCTTCCATGCCCTGGTTCCCTACCCAAATGGCTGCAATGACCAGGGCTGAGCCAGGCCAAAACCCGGAGCCTGGAACTCCATCTGGGTGTCCCACATGGGTAACAGGGTTCCAAGCACTTGGGCCAATTTTCAGCTGCTTTCCCATGTGCCTTAGCAAGGAGCTCGGTGGGAAGTTAGCTGCTGGGACTTGCACTGGGGTCTCAGAAGTGGCTTAATCCAATAGGCCTCCACCCCTACCCTTATTTCCCTTTTTAATGTGTGTTTTTCAAGTAATTTGTTGTAATGATTTGTAGTAAAATAGTGAAGTAAGCCAGTCCCAAAAAGACAAATATGTGTTTTCCCTGATCTGTGGTATATAATAGAGTACAAAAATGTAATGTGTATGAGCAAAATTGACATTTTGAGATTTGATTATTGTTTATGACCCTTGTCTCTATTATTGAAGAACAGTGCTTTTTTTGCTTACTATTTGTTGAATTTTATACTGAGTAGAGGGGTAAGCTTATGATTATAAAATAAACTGAAGGGGGTTGCTGGTGCTGTGGCATAGTGGGCTAAGCCTTGCCTGCAGCGCTGGCATCCCATATGCATAACAGTTCGTGTTTCTACTACTCCTCTTCCGATCTAGCTCTCTGCTATGGCCTGGGAAAGCAGTAGAAAATAGCCCAAGTACTTGGGCCTCGGCACCCACGTGGGAGACCTGGAAGAAGTTTCTGTCTCCTGGCTTGGGATCGACCCAGCTCTGGCCATTGCAGCCATTTGAGGAGTGAACCAGTGGAATGGAAGACCTTTCTCTCTGTCGTTCACTCTATCTGTGAAATGAATAAATAAATCTTTTTAAAAATAAGTAAACTGAAAATATGTCATTGTAAAAATTGAAAGAAAGGATAAGAAAGGAAGGAGAAGGGAAGATAGGGTGTGAAGTATCACTATGCTTCTAAATCTGTACGTATGAAATACATGAAATTTGTTCACTTTATATAAATAAAAAGTTAAAAAGTAAAAATAATAAAATAAAAAAACAAAAACAAATTACATAATATGGGAATTAATGATTTGCATACTGTGCCCATGTGTGATGTGTTTATGGCTGTTGATGGCATTAATAAGCACTGCATAAAATGATAAATGTCTTACTGATCCATAAAGTTGAATGTATCAAAAACAAAGAAAACTCTAACGATAAAGCACTTCCTCCCAGTTTGGACTTCTTTTTTGAATTTCGTGACAGAGGCTCTCATGATACACTTTCTTCAGGGCCACCTTTCACCCCTATAAATTCTATGAATATGGATAAGGCGAGATGTTCTACTTTGGAGCTATTGTTCAGTACTAATTGAAGGATGTTTCATGAATTGTTATTATGCTTTAGTATAATCTGAGAGCTATTTAGAAATGAATATTTTTGGACCCTCCTACTGATCTACTAAATGAATATTTAATTTAACAAGATTTGCCAGTAATTTGTATACACGTTAAATTTTGATAAGAATTCTTTCAGTTTACTCTTGCAGGTTGATGTTGACTACCTTTAGGAATAGGATAATTTGAGAAATACAGAATTGTTACTGTGATTCACATTTAGATTTAATTGTTCTCAGCCTGGCGCCGCGGCTCACTAGGCTAATCCTCTGCTTTCGGCGCCGGCACTCCAGGTTCTAGTCCCAGTTGGGGTGCTGGATTTTGTCCCAGTTGCTCCTCTTCCAGTCCAGCTCTCTGCTGTGGCCTGGGAAGGCAATGGAGGATGGCCCAAGTGCTTGGGCCCTGCACCCTCATGGGAGACCAGGAGGAAGCACCTGGCTCCTGGCTTCGGATGGGCGCAGTGCACCAGCCATAGCAGCCATTTGGGGGGTGAACCAATGGCAGGAAGACCTTTCTCTCTGTCTCTCTCTCTCACTGTCTAACTCTGCCTGTCAAAAAAAAAAAAAAATGAAGATTTAATGGTTCCCTTTTTTGTTTCTTTTTTTTTTTGTTTGGATTTTTTTTAACAAAGCAGGCCAAAGTTTTCAAATTGTGCTTTCAAAAATATTTAATTTTGCAAAATCCAAACTTGTCTTACAATTAACTCTAAACATGCAATAGCTAATATGCTGTATAGTGAGCATAAACAAACACACATATTAGCAGCTTGCCTATTCATCAGCAGGCGAGAAGATGTTGAAAAGGTGCATAATTAATGGTGTAAAGATGTTTCTTGACTTACAAGGGACTTATGTTATGATAAACCCATGGCAAATTGAAAATATCATAAGTCAAAAATGCATTTAAGAGTCCAGTGTTGTGGCACAGCGGGTGAAGCCATCCCATATGAGTGCCGGTTTGCATCCCGGCAGCTCCACTTCTGATCCATTTCCCTGCTGATGCACCTGAGAAAGCCACAGAAGATACCTAAGTGCTTGGGCCCCTGTTATCTATGTGGGAGTCTCAGATGGATTTCCAGGCTCCTGGCTTTGACCCACCTCATCCCTGGCCATTGCAGCCATTTCGTGAGTGAACCACTGGGTGGAAGAACTCTGTCTCTCTCTCTTTGTAGCTTTGCCTCTCAAGTAAATAAATAAATCTTTAAAACAGTTTAAGCAATGCATTTGATACACCTCATCTACTGAACATGATAGTTTAGTAAGACAGCTCATATACTATAGAATAACAGTTCTTTACCTTGGTGATGGGGACTCACTGGCAGCTGCAGGTCTCCACTTCCTGGCATCAAGAGAGTATTGTACCATACAAATGGCTAGCCCAGAAAAGTTATTAAATTTTAAAAAGTCAAACTATAGTTTGCACTAAATATGTTTTCCCTTCCACACACCATTGTAAACTCAAAAAAATCTTACAATGAATTATAGTAAGTCAAAGACTATTAGTATATGTAGAGAATAGTTAAGGTGGTTAGTTTGCACTTGCTCTTTCTGTGAGTTCATTACTCTCAGGAACATGTCTTCCTGAAAAAGTGAGATCTAATTGATAACTTCATGGAATTAACTTGACAAAATTTTCTATGCCAGGTTTCTCTCTCCTGTCCTCTCAAGTTTCTCTTATTCTTTATCTATGCTAATGTCAAAGTCTAGATCTACAGCAGTAAGCTTTGTGTATATCAAAAGAATACACTTTTGCATCTCAGTTCATGGAGCATAGAATATTAAAACTGGAAGAAATATTTTTTTTTTTCATTTTCGATTCTCTTTATATACAGAAGATCAGTTTAGCATACATTAAGTAAAGATTTCAACAGTTTGCTTCCACACAGAAACATAAAGTGAAAAATAATAGATGATTTTTTAAATGATGATGAAATCAGATCAGACCTATTGTCATGTTTAATCCCAGTGAGAGTCAAGTTGGGAATTGATAATTTCTTCTTCTTCTTCTTCTTTTTTTTTTTTTTACAGAAGATCAGTTTAGTATACATTAAGTAAAGATTTCAATAGTTTGCACCCCCATAGAAACACAAAGTGAAATATACTGTTTGAGTACTCGTTATAGCATTAAGTCTCAATGTACAGCACATTAAGGACAGAGATCCTACATGAGGTGTAAGTGCACAGTGACTCCTGTTGTTGACTTTATAAACTGACACTCCTGTCTATGGCATCAGTAATCTCCCTATGCACCAGTCATGAGTTTCCAAGGCTATGGAAGCCCCTTGAGTTCTCCGACTCTTATCTTGTTTAGACAAGGTCATAGTCAAAGTGGAGGTTCTCTCCTCCCTTCAGAGAAAGGTACCTCCTTCTTTGAAGACCTGTTCTTTCCACTGGGATCTCACTCACAGAGATCTTTCATTTAGGTGTTTGTTTGTTGTTGTTGTTGTTTTTTTTTTTTTTTTTTTTTTTTTTTTTTTTTTTTTTTTTTTGCCAGAGTGTCTTGGCTTGGAAGAAATATTATCACACATACTAATGTAGTCCCTCTTCCCCCTTGTGAATCTGTATCTCTTGTTCCCAAACTCTCTGGTTATAAGATCTCTCTGAACCATTCTATCCTGGAGTCTGTATTTTAACAAATACAGGATGTTTATTATTTGTCAAAACTTTTATGGCTTTATCTGCCACGCCACAGCACTGGCCCCTCATTTTTAGTTTTTTAAATAAAGATGTAGTACATGTCATTTGTGAAAGTGGATATTTTTATGATTGTAAAAGATTGGACTAAGAAAGCACATATTTTCAGACATGAGCATTGCTGCAGAATGTATCATCAACTTGTTTGTTATTTGCCTTGGTATTGACATTCTGTGCTCGAAATTAGGTGGCTGCTGGACCTGCATATATGCTCTACTTCTAAGAATCTTACAGGGAGACTTAACTTCCACTGCTGAAAAAATAAATGCAAAACAAGGAAGTGACTACAATTGAGGTAGATACTTCAAAAACCAGACAGACCCAGTAATTATCTCTCTCTGTAGCTTAGGGCTGCACCAAATGTTTACAATCACTTGTTTGGAGAATTGAGTTTTCTCATTTCCTATACGGTTCAGGAGTCAAAACCATATGCTTCTTATAATAACGGACTTTTCCAGGGTACAAAGCTATCCAAATTCATGCCACAGGAAATGCTTAGATAGGAGGAAAATGCACTAGCATCAGAATGAATCAGTAACATCTCAGAGTTCAAATTTCCATATGCTTCTTGGCATAATAACGAAGAGAAATTCTGAGGTTGTGTGATATCCTTTAATTAAACAGGAAACTTTCTCACAAGTCATGGACATTCTCAAATAGTACAGACAAATGAATGATTTCATCACATTGTAAACACTTACCATTATTAAGTGGAAATAAGGATAGAAGCTATAAAGCAGATATTGTGTACTTATTTTAATCTCTGAAAATATTCATTTATTTTAATCCATCAAAATAGGATTTGGCTTGGATTAAGTTTTATGAGTTGTGCCATGTCAAACAACATCAGGAGAATGTGAACTGTGTTGTCTAGGTGATGCAGACATATCAAAAATATTTAGTGACCTGAAAATTTATGAGTTGAGGTTTTAGTCTTTAAGATCTAATGATTTATTATGTTTGCAAACAGGCTCTTTAGGTTTCTTTTTATCGAAACTATAGTTTATACTAATAGTTGATAATGTAATTATTAAAATCATTTTTCTGTTTCTTTTTATTTTAAAGATTTATTTATTTATTTGAAAGTCAGAGTTACACACAGAGAGAAGGAGAGGCAGAGAGAGAGAGGTCTTCCATCCACTGTTTCACTCCCCAGTTGGCCACCATTGCTGGAGCTGCGCCAATCCGAAGCCAGGAGCCAGGAGCTTCCTCTAGGTCTTCCCATGAGGGTGCAGGCGCCCAAGGACTTGGGCCATCTTCTACTGCTTTCTCAGGCCAGAGCAGAGAGTTGGATTGGAAGTGGAGCAGCTGGAACTCGAACTGGAGCCCATATGGGATGCTGGCACTGCAGGTAGTGGCTTTACCCGCTATGCCACAGTGCTGGCTCCTCCTGTTTCTTATTTTGATATTTTGATCCTTTCAGTGAACAAAGATCAATAATAGTACATACAGTTAAGAAAATTCTCAGAATAGGATCTTGACTCTCCTAGGGAAATAATAGTCGATATACCTGTCATAACATAGAATTCTATTTTATGTAATAAGTGATGTGAAAATATGGCATTTCATTTTATGTGATGTGCAATTTTGGGAAAAAAAGTGATTTTGAATTATTCAGACATTCTCAGAATAATCAGCAATTATTTATCATCATTTTTGTAAAACTATTCTCTTGCACAAAGGTGGAAGAAATAATAAAATCAGTTTTTTTTTTTTTTAATTTGAAACGCAGAAGGAAGGAGAGAGAGAGGGAATGCTCTTATCTCTTGGTGACTTCCCAGATGCCTACAATCTTGGGGTCCAGAGCCAGGAGCTAGGAACTCAATCCAGGTCTCCCACATGGGTTGAAGGCATCACCATTGCCTCACAGGATTTGCATTATTAGGAAGCTGGCGTCAGGAGCTAGAGGCGGGTGTGAAACCCACGCTCACCAATATGGAATGACACCTTACATGCTAGGCCAAATGCCACAACTCAGTGTTCATTGTAAAATTGAAGTTTTAGGTTTAAGTTACTAAAGGGATAATTAAAGGAGTGGTTATTTAAATACTTCTTTACTAATAAAGCATGATTGAAATAAATCATCTCAGCCTAGGATTTAGTCATCAAACAATTTCCCTTGACAGTTTAGATTTAAATGATATTGGATTTCCTCTTATTGTGAAAAAGTAGAGAGTTATCAAATTTATATAAAATGATAAGACTATCTACTCAGATGTTTATTTTTTAGTAGTAATTGCAAGTCAAATAATAAAACTGAGTATTTCAGAACTTCCTGCTAACAACACTATATGTTTCCAAATAGAAAAACCAGGATCTCATACTGTAGACCCAAAGGATAAACTAAAGAGAAATGGGAATTACAAATTACATAGTTTCCAGTTGCATGGATCTTAAATTTTGGACTCATTAGCATCAAAAACTTCATTTTTACTACTTAAGGTGCACTTCTACCTGAATGTGTTTTTTTTAAGTTAGCCAGGACCAAACATAATATAAAGTTTTTCATAATTTTTGTTTTCATTACACTTTGAGTTGCACCTGGATGTAAATAGCTAACTAGAATAGACTAATGAGATGCTCAGTATCGCCAACAGCCGTGGAGTAAGCTCCTCTCCCCATTTGAGTTCTCCAGTGAACTTTTAAACCATTGCCTTTTAATTCAGGAACACACTCCAAGGAGTATGCCCCTGCTCTTTATTGCAATCCAGGGGCAGTTCAATCAAACTGAATCACCATCACTTAGCACAGCACTTACTCTCTCTAATCAAAAAGCACTCCAGGTGCTATCTTGAAAGGATTATTATCAACAGAGGATCCCAAAATTTGGTTTATACCCTACTCCGTCAAGATTCAGGGCAGGCTGAGGTGCCAGATGTGCCAACATGACATCTGAAAAAGATCTGGCCTGTTGCATGTTGGTGGTAAGGAGAGAGTTGTGTTTGGACCCAATGTTCCATACTGTTGACTTAGGAAACCTGTTCAGGAGAAACAAAGGTAGTTATTGAGTTCTTTTGTGAAAATGACATCCAAAGTAAAATGGGAGAGAAAGAAAAATAGGTACAACCACAGAGAGAGAGGGAGAGAGAGAGAGAGAAGAAGAAGGAGGAGGAGGAGGAGGAGGAGGAGGAGGAGGAGAGAGAGGGGCAAATCAGCAAGTGAGAAAACACCAACAGGGCCTACAGGATTGACAAAATAATTCTTTAGCTATAGCAGTTGTTTTCATAGTGAATCAAAAAATACCTTCTATGATCCTAGAAAGAAAGCCAGGAACTTTAGAAAATAGCTAAGTAATGGGATCTTGCTTCTCTTCCAGGACTCTTATTATTACTTAAGAATTTTTAAAAATTATTATTATTTTTAAAGACTTATTTACTTATTTGAAAGGCAGAATTACAGAGAGGTAGAAGCAGAGAGAGAGAGAGAGAGAGAGAGAGAGAGATCTTCCATCTGCTGGTTCATTCCCCAAATGGTTACAATGGCTGGAGCTGGGCCAATCCAAAGCTAGGAGCCAGGAGCTTCTTCCAGGTCTCCCATGCAGGTGCAGAGGTCCAAGCACTTGGGTCATCTTCTACTGCTTTCTCAGGCCATAACTGAGAGCTGGATCGGAAGTGGAACAGCTGGGACTCGAACAGGCGCCCATGTGGGATGCTGGCACTGCAGGTGGAGGCTTTACTTGCTAAGCCACAGCACCAGCCCTTTTAAAATTATTATTTTAAAACTTTATTCGACAGGTTGAGAGACCAGGAGAGACAGAAATAGACAGCTCACACCCACCGTTTACTCTTGAAATACTCACAATGGCTTGGACTGGGTCAGGGCTGAAGCAGGAAGCTGGGAACTCAATTCCAGTCTCCTGCAGGGTGGCAGGAACCCAGTTATTTGAACCACCATCTGCTGCCTCTCAGGGTCTGCTTTTGCAGGCTGTGTCAGGAGCTGAAGCCAGGTATCAAACACAGGCACTTTGATGTGGGACATGGATGTTTGAACACTAGCCTAATTGCAGGCTCCTGATCCTAGAATTATTTAAGAGAAATATTTTCGTAACAGCGATAAATTAATCAAATCCTTGGAGGTGAGTAATATACACTTGTTTTAAGGATAAATCTGGGTCAAACACAGATGTTTACATTCATAACAAGCTTTGTAGGTCAAGGACTGAATGTACAGAAGCCTGATGTCCAGGGACCCCTTACCTTCTGCCTTCTTTCCCCTCTTACCAGTCTGCTCTTTTATGTTTTCTGTCTCTCACATTTTTACATCCTATGAGCAGTGGAGGACCTATTATCCTCCACAATACTGTGTTTTCCCCTCATCCTTGTAGCTTTGCATATCAGCTCTGCTGCACTTAGAGCTTCAGCCCATTTTTATCTACTCAACACAGCTCAGTACTGAGGCTCAGAGAAAGGTTGTCCCCCTCTGGGAGGCTTTCCTTGACATTCTTGTCTCCACTCAGCACATCTCTGGGCACCTTTCGTATACTCATTGCTCATTTTGATTCTATTATTCTACTTTTCTTTGTCTTTCTCCTTGAATAGTCTCTCCCTTGCTTGACTGCAGAGACTGGATGGAACAGATGGATCATTAAAATCAGTATTTTGAAACTTAGTGAATGTTTAGCCTATAATTTAAAAAATGACGTGACTGGATTGTCTTTAAAAAGTTGTACATCTTTTCCTAGGATGGTTTAACTTGGGCCACTTTATAAAGAAAAATATTTTGGGTCCCAGTTTTGCAATAATTATGGATTCCAATGAAGAGCCTTTTATTGCTGACCAAGAAAACTTGGAGTGGAAAAGATGTTCTTGATCCGAAAGGAGACACTGAAGTGACTGTTCTAACAGATCCAGAAAGGTTGAGGCAAATTACATTGAGTCATGCAGAAACTGTGCATTTCATTTCATTGATTATCTTTTGAAAATGGAGTAACCTCTGTCATTCATCCATATATTTAATTTTGAGAATTTACAGTGGGCTAAGCACTATTAGGTTCTGGGGAAACAAGGCTAGATATGGTCCATAATCCGAAGTAACTTTATGGCAGTCCCATAGGGATGACAACTTTTGAGTGATAATAATGCAACTCTCAAAAGATACAAGCAACTTAATTGAATGGGTTATGATGGTGGAGGTGGGAAAGTTTCACTTCTGTTTACTACAAGTATAACTAAACCTCATGTATTTCATCTGCAAAGTGGGAATAGAATAAGGAGTGATGTGTAAAATCTTATTGCAAAGGCAAAGTGGGGATGACACAAAATGTTGCATTTTTACAAATTATGGCCATTTTTAGCGAACTTCTGTGCACAGACTCTTAATCCTCTGAAAGGCTCTGGCAGGTGGTGTTTGGTTCTAGGTGAGGAGACCCTGACTGCAAACTCTCTCAGATCCACCGGCCCCAGGCAGGGGTGGCTGGGCAAGGCTGCACTGAACTCCCCAGAACAGCCTGGCCTTCTTTCTGCATTTGTAGCTTGAATTCTTGTCTCCCATCATTATTTTAATGATGTTTTTATGTTTAATTTAACTGTAAATCACATTAGCGGAGTTTTGACGGGTCTGTCAGAGAGCTTAAAAAGTGAGTTAAAGTCTTTCAAAGAGCAAAAGATTTGTCAGGTCTGACATGTTTAGTTGAGACAATCCAGTCAAGTGTGGAGAAGTTGGAGAGATGGAATAGAATTGTATTTCATTCATTTAGGATTCAAGGGGTGGAAACACACTCATAACTGAGCTTTTGCTTCATATTAGCAACATTTAAGAGACTAATACACAGTTTTTGTAAGGATGTTAGCTATGGAAAAATACCCTATAAAGCAATTCATTATATATTATGTTTAGCTATTATTTAAAGAACATGATCATACCACAATGTTGCATAGTTTAGGAAGCATTCATGAAATTCTTTATTTTCCTTGTAATTCATGAACATATTATGGTAAAGAAAAAGATGCCTTTATTTTCCGTATTTTGCAATTATGTGTTTAGGGGTCAAAAACACCAGGTGTTTTGGTGCAGCGCGTTAAGCTATGGTTTGGGATATTTGGAGGGGCCTGGTGAAAGCAGCCTTTCTTTTTTTTTTTTTTCTTCTTTCTTTCTTTCTTTCTTTCTTTCTTTCTTTCTTTCTTTCTTTCTTTCTTTCTTCTTCTTCTTCTTCTTCTTCTTTTTTTTTTTTTTTTGATAGGCAGAGTGGACAGTGAGAGAGAGACAGAGGGAAAGGTCTTCCTTTTCTGTTGGTTCATCCCCCAGTGGTCACTGTGGCCGGCGCGCTGTGGCCGGCGCACCCCGCTGTTCCGAAGCCAGGAGCCAGGTGCTTCTCCTGGTCTCCCAAGCGGGTGCAGGGCCCAAGCACTTGGGCCATCCTCCACTGCACTCCTGGGCCACAGCAGAGAGCTGGACTGAAAGAGGAGTAACCGGGACTAGACCCTGGCGCCCCAACCGGGACTAGAATCCAGGGTGCCGGCGCTGCAGGCGGAGGATTAGCCTAGTGAGCTGCAGTGCCAGCCTTTTTTTTTTTTTTTTTAAGATTTATTTTAGGGCTGGTGCTGCAGCACAGCAGGTTAACGCCCTGGCCTGAAGTGCTGGCATCCTATATGGGTGCCAGTTTGAGACCCGGCTGTTCCACTTCCGATTTCAGCTCTCTGCTATGGCCTGGGAAAGCAGTAGGGGATGGCCCAAGTCTTTGGGCCCCTCCACCCATGTGGGAGACCTGGAGGAAGCTCCTGGCTCCTGGCTTCAGATCGGTGCAGCTCTGGCCGTTGCTGTAACTCTTTCAAATAAACAAAATAAATGTTTATTTTTAAGATTTATTTTATTTATTTGAAAGACAGAGTTACAGAGAGAGGTAGAGACAGAGAGAGAGGTCTTCCATCCCCTAGTTCACTCCTCTGATGGCCCCAATGGCCGGAACTGTGCTGATCTGAAGCCAGGAGCCAGGAGCTTCTTCTGGGTCCTCCATGTGGGTGCAGGGGCCCAAGGACCTGGGCCATCTCCTATTGCATTCCCAGGCCATAGCAGAAAGCTGGATCGGAAGATGAGCAGCTGGGACTAGAACCAGCACCCATATGGGATGCCAGTACTTCAGGCCAGGGCGTTAACCGGCTGTACCACAGTGTCGGCCCCTACCCTATGCTTCTGATCTTGCTTCCTTCTAATGTACCTGAGAAGTAGAGTATGATAGTATATGTATTTGAGTTTCTGCTACCTATATAAGAGACCCAGATGGAGTTTCTGGCTCCTTACTTCAGCCTGGCCAGGCCCCAGGCTGCTTGGGGCATTTAGCGAGTTAACTGGCAGGTGGACACTCTCTCTCTCTCGCTCTCTTTTTCTCTCTTTCTCTCCTCCTCTGTCTCCTTGTGTATGTGAGAGAGATTCTGTCTTTTAAAAAATAAATAAATCTTCTATAAAATCCCATTTTATGAGGTTTGTACTAATAGATTTTTTTCTGTAAGCATTTTTCTCACAAAATTAGTAGGTGTTTAAGCAAGAAAAGTATAAATACAAAAAGTTGTTATCTTATTGTTAATATTTTAATATAGAGTTTCTTTTTAAAATATTTATTTATTAAGAGTGTCAATTGTTAAATCAACAACAGGAGTCACTGTGCACTTGCTCCACATGTAGGACCTCTATCCTTAATGAATTGTACTATGAAAATTATCTCTAAACTTTGTCTTCAAGCAGTACTTTATACTTTGTGTGTCTGTGTGGGTGCAAATTGTTGAAATCTTTACTTAGTATAGAATTCATCTTCTGTATGTAAAGATAATTAAAAATTAATCTTAATGAAGAATGGGATAGGAGAGGGAGTAGGAAGTGGGGTGGGAGGGCAGGTATGGAGGGAAGAACTGCTATATTCCAAAAGCTGTACCTATGAAATTTATATTTATTAAATAAAAGATTTTTAAAAAATATTATTTATTTATTTATGTATTTATTTGAATAGCAGAGTTAGAGAGAGCGAGTGAGAGAGTATGAGAGTGATCTTCCATCTGCTGGTTCACTTCCCACATGAACTCAACGGCCAGGCCCCTCACCCCCTCCCCTCCCCTCCTCTCCCCTCCCCTCCCCTCCCCCCTCCCCTCCCCTCCTCCTTCCCCTCTCCCCTCTCCCCTCTTCTTCTCTTTCCTCCCCTCCCCCTCTCCCCTCCCCTCTCCCCTCCCCTCCCCTTCCCCCTCTCCCCTCCCCTCCCCTCCTCTTCGCTCCCCTCCCCCTCTCCCCTCCCCCTCTCCCCTCCCCCTCTCCCCTCCCCCTCTCCCCTCCCCTCCTCTCCTCCCCTCCTCTCCTCCCTCTCCTCCTCTCCCCTCTTTTCTATAAATGATATTACTTAGGGTATAACAGCTGAAACAGATCCTCTGCAAACTATCAGTGGCTTACCACCATGGGAGCTTATTTCTTACTCAGGAGAGTATTGGCAGTAGTGGGGACAGGGGCAGTGCAGGGGGCTTTGATCCATGCAGGCTTTCAGGCAGTGCCAGTAACACCTGCTATTGGAGTTTCCTGGCATTCAATTTCAAGTAAGGGGGTTGAGAGATGACAGCAGGGGAGATGTTTATATTTTCAGACTACCACTTAGTGAGAGTCATTTCCACTTACACTAGAAAATACAATTTAGCCATATGCTGTGCCTTGAGGGGAAACAGGTCTGACAAGCACATAGTCTTCTCTGCCATAGAAAATGTGTATGCAAACAGGTCCACATACTATACAATCTTCTCCCTAATATTTTTTGTATACTTAGCAAGGTATCACAAGCTTACCTTATTATTTGTATCTTCATTAATTGATTGTACCACATTTTGTTTAACTTTAAAGTCAATTTCTTGGTAAGCACTTTGTTTGTTACCAGTTTTTGTGAATCTGTGCAATACTTTGATAATATTTTTATACTCCATTACATACTAGCTTGGTTTGTTCCTTAAAAAATTCCCAGAAGTCAGGGCAAGTGTTTGGCATAGTAGTTAAGGCTCTGCTTGGAATGTCAACATTTCATATTGAAGTGTCTAGGTTTGAGTCTTGTTCTGCTCCTGATTCAGTGTCTTGATAACATGCACCCTGTGAGGCAGCAGGTGATGGCTCAAATAGTTGGGTCCCTGTCACCCATGTAGGAGATCTATATTGAATTCCGGGCTCCAGGCTTTGGCCTGAAGGTAAAGAGCATTTAGGAATTGAATCAGTAGATTAGAATTCACTAACTATCTCTCCATCTCTCCCTCTCTCTCTCTCCTCTTTCTCTTCTCCTGACCAAAAAGAAAATTCCTGGAATTGTTGAGCCCCTAAAAATGTACTTATGATAAAAGGATTTTTTTCTGTTTGGTGATGAGATCTGTAGAGGAAAGATGACAGTTGTATTTAGTATTCTTTTTATTTTATTGTGAATAAAACAATCAAATATTATTAAACATTTTCTAGGTGATCAGCTTTTGCCAAAAGAATTCAAGAAAATTAATAAATGTTTTTATTGGGAAACAGTGTTCTTTCTACATATTTAACATTAAAAGAAAGCTTCAGTTTCTTGCCTGTGCACAATTCAGTAACTGTTTTTACTGTGGTGACAGGAAAGAATAGTACAGGTAAGGGTGTTTCTTAGAATTATAAAGGATGAGTGCCTATTTTATGAAAATACAAATGAAAATGTAGAGTATCTAAATTGATTCTTAAAAATTATGGCAATAATGGGGATTATAGGACCACAAGTTACCAAATTAGGTGAATGCAACATAAATCTAAGGAATAGCAAACGTTTAGTTGAAGAAGATAGTCACAGATGACCTCAGAATTGCACATCAGCTTTGGCTTCACACGCTTCCTGAAGACACAGGATGTATAATTAGTTCACTGTTAACATGATAAAGTATGAATCCCTATGGCTGGTAGTTGTCAAAGACAATCTTAAGTTTGATTTCACACATGAACATTACTTTTAGAGAAGTATAAGATTCAAGTCATCTGTGAGCTTTTTGACTTTTGCTCAGTGTTGTGACCATAATTTTCAAATAGTTAATCATCATTATAAGATCTTTGAAAATATATAATGCTTGGATTTACACTCAAACCACCTAGATTACTTTTTATTTCAATGATAAATACTATTTTCCTACTATTATTTAAGATTATGCATAAGATTAACCTTTATTTTGAAGTTATATACTTTTTTAAAGATTTATTTGAAAGGCAGAGTTACAGAGAGGTAGAGGGGGAGAGGGGGGGGGTCTTCCATCTGCTGGTTCATTCCCCAAATGGCTGCAATGGACAGAGCTGGGCTGAGCCAAAGCCAGGAGCCAGGAGCTTCTTCCAGGTCTCCCATGCAGGTGCAGGGGTCCCAGGGCCATATTCTAGTGCTTTCCTAGGCCATAGCAGAGAGCTGGATCAGAAGTTGAGCAGCCAGGACTCAAACCGGCACCCATATGGGATGCTGGCACGGCAGCCAGTGGCTTTACCTGTTATGCCACAGTGCTGGCCTGAAGTTACACATTCTCCGATTTACATTTCTGGCCATGCTTATCTGTATATTAAATGGAAATAATTTATCATAAAAATCTGCTAACTAAATTCTGGTTTGTTTTTCTATTGTAAGATAGACATTTTTAGTGAAGTAATACTTGAGTATTGGTAAGATTTCATGTCTGTAGAAAAGCTATTTTTAAAAAATGGAAATAAATATAGTCTGGTATTAGATATATGAGTTATAGGTATGGTATGCATATACACATTCATATATATACATATGTAGTTATACTTGTAGAAATAAACTCCTACATGATATATAGACCTTTGAAATTTTTCAAATAGATAGTCTAGTTTCTAAATTCTTGGAATGGCCTTCTCCAAGTTCAAAGAATATTAGTATAGTTTTCAAAACTAATGGGCATATATGCTGAATTGACATAATTATCAATATGAACAAATATATCACATGAAAAATGCATTCACATTCCTTTTAAAGTATATAAAATGAAATTCTCAATCTTTTTTTAAAGGTTTATTTATTTATTTGGAAGGCAGAGTTACAGAGAGGCAGAGGCACAGGCAGAGAGAGAGAGAGAGAGAGAGATCTTCCATCTGCTGGTTCACTCCCCAAATGACTGCAGTGGCCGGAGCTGGGCCAATCTGAAGCCAGGAGCCAGGAGCTTCCTCTGGGCCTCCCATGTAGGTGTGGTGGCCCAAGGACTTGAGCCATCTTCCACTGCTTTCCCAGGTCATAGCAGAGAGCTGGATCAGAAATGGAACAGCTGAGACTCGAACCATATGGGATGCCAGCACTGCAGGCGGCAGCTTTACCTGCTGAGAACCGGCCCTAAAATTCTTCTAACTTGTCCTTCAACTACTTGTTAACAGCAAAGATTGCTTTAAAATTATACTTGGTTGAGCCATTTATTCAACTAGTTCATCAAACATACTATGTGTGAGATACAAAATCCATTTCATAGTCTGCTGGGGAAGACACTCAGGCATACAGAACTATTACTCAAAGTGATAAGTGCTCTGAGAGAGGGAGCTTTTTGTTATCTTGGGAATCTAAGAAGAAGGTTGAATCTAGAATACTGATGAAGGATTCCTGAAACAGAGGTCAGGGGTCAGAGATTATTTTATATTTACATGGATTCTAGCCATATTTTGAAGCATTGCATAATTTTTTAGTTTCAAAAGCTTTCGGATATTTCAAAGATGAGCATATTTAAATTTTTGAATAAGTACGATAAACACTACTGGAATATGGTCTATACTGAACGATAGTAGTCACTGTAGCAATAAATTAATAATGTTATTTTACTTGTTTTAACTGCAAATATTGTTAAAGTGCACATTCTCTACAAGCTAAGATACATTTATGCTGCTTAAATATTCATGACCATTAGGAAGTTGTCAGAAGTTTTGGTTATTTATATTTAGTCCTATAATTTTATGTGATCACAGTAAATCCAAATGGCTTAGGTCCGTTCGAAAGACTTAAGTTGGCCTGAGAGGACAACATCAGAGAATCTGGAAGTGAGAAAGCATCTTAGGAGTAGAGTTGCCTGAAATCAGGAAGACCCCTCAGCAAGGAGAGTCTCGGTAAAATGCTCCCAACAGCTGGGCTGTAAAAGGTACAGCTGGAGCCGTTGGAAGGGAAATTGGAAAGGTCTGAAAATGCAGAAGAATGAGGGTAAAATGAGATGTGCCTTGCACAAGACAATAAAAGAAAGGCAAGAACAGCTGCAGGGTTTGGATCTGAGATGCATGGCAAACCCAGTGTCAGAGAAGGGCTGATGGGAAATGTTCTACTGAAGTCACAGAAGACAAATGTTTAGAAAGAGTTAATATGCTTAGGAAGTTCTGAGTGATGAACTAGAGTAATGATAGCTAGAGAGAATTGTATTGACAGGTATTTAAACAAGCTTCAGGTTTAGCTACAGACTGTAAATACCATGCTGAGTATAGCTTGGAACTCTATACTTGCCACCCGAACCAATTATGATCTAACTTTCTTCTATTCCAAGTTCCTAATTAGAGCATTTAAAACATGCCCTAGTCTATTTATATGTGGGCTAATAGGAAATCATTTAACTTGCTCTACAAATAATTTAAAAATATTAAAACATCCCATAAATTTGAAATATTTCTCAACTTAATTATAATAGGGTAAATAGTCAATTAATTTTTTCCTTCATTATTAACAATGAACTTTTATGGAATGGCTGCTTGATGCAAGAGTTGCTTTCTATCTTTGGGTCATTAGAGTTACTGAAGTGATTTTAAAGGGGAGATAATATTAATCCACCAAAATGTCTTCTCCTCAAATTATGTAGCATTTTTTTTTTCTTTTTGCACTGCATAATATAGTCTGGCAAAAAGTAAGTGTGATCTTAATTGTTAGACTTGTTTATTCCAGGGAGGAACCAATGGAGCACTTACAGTAATTAACATATTTTCTCCAGTCTTCTCATTTTGTTAATGATATCTTATTGAAGGCTGTGCAGTAATTACTGCCCACTGAGGTACATACGCTGAAACAAATTAATGGCCAATGACCAATAATGATTACACTTGTAATTATCTATTGTGAAGGATAAGCAGAAAAAGTCAAAATTGAAAACATGTTCTTTAAAGCTAAGATTAAACTGTTTTGTCAAACTGCTAAAAAATCATATTAACAACTAAACAGAGAGATGGTATTCCATTCCTTTATAGTTTCCATTAGTTTCATGTAAGTTACAAGAAACCTTTCCCCTCCTAGTGTTTCAGAATTTCACCTTGTGGGATACAAAGATAAAAGTGTGAAGCACAGGACACATTTTATATTTACTTTTAGTTATTTTAGCTCTATTACCTTGAATTGGGCAATATAATTTTAAATGTTTTTAGAAATTAAGCTAATTTTCCAAACTATGCATTGCTTTTTTCCTTCTTCACTTGATCTTAGCCAAAAGGCTGAGAAGTGATAACTTTTTTCCTTGTTAAGTGACAATTTTACCCCAACTGCTTCTCATCATCTGTGCATAAGAAATGCCAAGATACTCAGCACTGTAACAATTTCAGTACTCTTTAATGCTCAAACTTTATCTCATTTGTCTATCAAATTCAGAGTAATTTTCCTATAACACTGTCCACTGTAACTTGAGACTCAAGATGATAGATGTTCAATTTCCCTGTGAAGTAATTTGCCTTTGTAGAGCAGAGTAACTTGAAATTTTTCTTTCATTATACCACCGCCAACTTCAGCATATATATTTTCATGTGAAGAAAAGAAATAGAGTTAGCTAAATATTAGCATAATTTGGGGATTCCCTGGAGTGCACTATGGAAGACGTGGGACCTCAATCATTGTCACGAATTAGCTGGACTCGCTGACTTTGGGCCTTGATTATGACCTGATGAAGAATTTTGTACTGGAGCATTTCCAAGGTCACTTGTAGGCTTTAGTGTTTTATGTGTTAAAATAGGCATCAGCAGAGAATGGAAATAATTTCTCTTATCTCTAGTTAAATTCTTGCGTGAAGACATCTTACTAAGATTTTTATTGATTTTAATTGTTGGAGTTAAGATTACAGCATCAGATTGTCTTGTTTATAATTTTCAGGCCTCATCAAATACTTAGGATGTGGAATAGAATAAGAAAATTTTTGACTTGAGTAGAAAAACCAATACTGGCAACTAAGCCTGGATAACTATCTTAAATATATACAACAGTTTAAAGTAAACTTTAAAAATGATAATTAAATAGTGATGGGCAATTAGCCTAGTGGTTAAGACACCAGTTAAGATGCCTGTGTCACCTATTGGAGTACTGGGACTTGATAGCCACCTTCAATTCTTGACTGCAACTTCTTGCTAATGCAGATCCTGGGACCAGCAGTGATGGCCCAAGTGTTTGTGTTGCTGCCACTGACCTGGGAGGCCTGGATTGCCCTCTTGGCTCCTGATTTCAAGTGGGCCCACCTTTGGCCATTCAGGGCATTTTGAGAGTGTACTAGCAGTGGACTGGAGCTTGTTCTCTGTGTCTATCTATCTCTCTGCTTCTGAAATAAATACAATAACATTTAGATAAATGCATATTTCAGTTGCGATAGTTAATCAAGTATAATTGTATGTTTTGCTTCTTATGAGATCTCAAGTTCCTATGGGATCAAATTAATTATTCATATATGTATTTTGTACATTGCTTCTTATCACACGTATGTGTTCAATAAAGTTTTTTCAAAGTAAGAGGTGAATGATAAAATATTTGTTTTTGGATCTTCTGTATGTTTCCATGTTGTTTTTAAATTGTTTTATGTGTCAAATATTTTCTCGCCCACAAATCAGAAAGTTGACTTTCTATCTGATAACTCAAGTGTTTTACAATGAAGCAATTAAGGCTTGATTCTTAGAGTTAAGTTTTATTATTTGGATATGGATATCACAATGGAATTGTGATCTTGCTGTTATGAGCTGAATATCACATCAAAATTACTTTTTTTCACGTTTGAGAAAATTGGGCATAATGAGGATGTAAATTGCTAGATTATTAGTATCTAAAATTTGTGCCCCAGAGATTTTAGCCTATCTATTAAAGTTTATTAATGTCTTCTTTGGAAGCCACTGACAAAAGATGAGAAAAGTTGATTCCCAGCTTTGAGATTTTTTTTTTTAGGACTTCTAACTGGTTTTAATTTTTCCTTTCAATTCATGGGAACTGGTCTTCTACGCCTGACTGAACTTGGTTTAGATTTTTGACAGTTTTTTATTTGCGTCCCATTTGGATGTTTTTCAAAATGTCCAGACTATTCACATTACATCTGAATAAGCACTACCCATGGTTTAATTCATATTGTCTGACATACCTCTAATTAGTATTGTTAATGCTTTTAGATTATTCTTAATAAAATAAAGTGTTAGGCCTACAGTTTACAAGAAAAATTATGTTTTAAAGAAAAATGCTCATTTTAAAAAATGAATTTTAATAGAAAACTCTTGGTTTAGATAAAATGAGAAATGTTAGAGTAGCCAAATAATTATTTCTTTAATTTTTAATCCGAATAAATCTTGGTAGTCATCTATTAATTTATTTAGACAGCAACACTGGCAAACTTGAGGTTATAAAAACATGTATAGAGAAAATTTAGCTGCTAGTTTTCCTGTACTAATATTAAAGAGCCCATTTTAATTATGTCCAGATCTAGTATATGTCTGGACATCAGTATTTTAGCAAGTAAAAAAAAGGCAGTTTCTAAAATATTAAGTTATACCTTGTTTACTATTCTAACTTTATCAGTATTGATTTAAAATAACAGGTTCTGATAAAATTATTAACTAGGTGTGTGCTGGAAAAATATATGATTGGATATTTCTAATCTTGATATTATGAAATGTTTTGGTTTTGCTTATGAATATTTCAAAAAGCAAATAAAACAAGAACCTGAAATTTATTTAATTTAAAAAATTATGATTTAAAAAAGGCATGTTGTAGGCATTTCCCCTGCTGTCTCATCTCTGTGGTAAGCCGTGTCATGAACTCTAGCAAGTGGATTTGTCAGTTAGAACTCATTTTCTCCATCCGATTTTCTATACTTTTCCCATCTGGTTCTTCACTGAAATCCTTCCAGAAACATATATGTCAGTCTTAACAGCAGGTTTTAGTTTATACCTTATCATTATGAATTACCACAAAATGTATATGAATATTTACAATTTAAAAAATTTTAAATGTGTATGTACCTTTTATCTGAAAGAAAAATAATCCAAGTGAATATATTACTTTCCTTATCTGGTTCACCTATTCTACAGAATTCTTACCATGTCATTTTCCTCAACAATGTATATATTGGAATTATGGCTGTAAGAATATCACGTTCATTATTACTTTTTTGTTGTTGGAAGCATTTCAACATCTCTATTCAAGGACTGACTGGATCATGTTTACAGCGGCTTTTCAGGCATCTGTTCTTAGCCACAGCTGAGAATGAGGCCCACCGTGCAGACTGGAAGGATCCACCTAGAATTTGTTGAATTAAGTCCTTGCACCTGGATATAATTGTTGTGCCGCTGTGCTGGGGTTTTCTTAAGCTACTGGTAAAACAAATTAGCTCAATTTAAACTGGCATCCAGTAGAGAAGCAACAACTCACCTCATATAGTGTTTTTCAAATAATTATTTTTGTATTGCCAGTTTTACCTCATGAATATTTTCTTGCAGGCTGTGTGAGAAAAATACTGTAGTGAAACAAGATATATGATAAAAATTTTCATGTTATAGGCTTTGATATTATTGTGTTATAATTAAATATAGGTAAATATGTGATTATAATTTCAGTGAAGCTGGATTTTTCTCTAACTAGGCATAAATTCAGATATTTTGTGGTGAGATACTTTAAGAAATATTCTCATATATATGCAAGTTTCATAAACCATTGCCGTGTTTACTGTGAATTTAATGACTGTATTTTTACAGATAAACACTCATAAGAGTCATGATAAACAGGAGATAAGATTCATTTATGTTTGTCAGTAGAATTTGTAGGTCTCATTTGGTTGTGTATTTTTTGATTCATTTATAATTAGCAATCAGATTCATAAGCTCCTAGGAACTGCACTAAATTCAAAACTTTAGCGGATAGTAGGAATGGAGCTGTTGCTTTGGGGGTTTCGGGACTAATACCCATATGTATTTTTGTGTGCATTTGTGTGCACTCATTACTTATGCACTAATACAAATTACATCAACACCAACTAGGTGTCAGGCAAGACTTGGAGTAAGGATGACACAGGGAAATATGGGGAGTTCCTGACTTCCTGGCAATTCTGAAGTTTATATTCTGACTGGGAACACAGACCAAAAACAAAAACAAAAATAAAAACAAATTAAGAATAACATTTCATTTTGTATTAATCTACAGATAACATGTGAACAAATTAGAGATTGTCAGAGAATCACAATTAGGTTGTATAAAAATTACTATGAGAAGGCTTTCATGTTCATGTGTGTATTGAGTACATATGCTACTTGCATTCATATAAGCAATTATTTCTATTGCCTTTGTATTTCCAGTGGCTCACATGATACTTAGCATGAAATGAAAGAAAAGTACTTTATCTGATTGGAGAGGGAAGATGTCTAGTATTTAGAATTCCATGCACATGTGTAAGAGAGTAGATTTAAAATTTGTGGATACTAATTTTTCATCAAATATAATATAGCGTTCAGATTTTTTACATTCATTCTTGGCTTATTTAACTTATTTAAATGATATAGAAAGATGAGAGAGAGAGAGAGAGAGAGAAAGGAGGGAGAGAAGGAGGGATAGAAGGAGGGAGAGAGAGTGAGAGAGATCTCCCGTTTACTGGTTCATTCCCCAAATACCTCAACAGATGGGGCTAGGCCAAACCACAACTAAGAGCTGTGAACTCAAGAGACTCAGAATCTTGAGCAAGCCCTGCTGTCTCTTAGGGTCTTCGTTAGCGGGAAGTGGGAATGACAAGTGGAGCTGGCATTTGAACCCAGGCACTCTGAAATGATGTCTTAACCATTATGTCTTTAATATGTCTTGGTATTTCTAAGGTCTTATACCATATCTAGAAACAAACCAAATGTGTTTTGAAAGAATTGTGGGACAAAAGGGATTCCACTGAGTAGAATATTGTGTTTAAGTGGCATAGCAGAATTACAAATTCTGGCAATTCAGCTAGCTGACTTCTGCTCATTACAGCGAGCATTGCAGCTGAGTTAAGCAATGACAACACTACTGCTGCTAATGGAAATATGTACCACTGTTTCAGCCTTTTTCAACATCAGCCATAGGCCGCCTCATCGGTAGTTCTATCAAATCCTGACAATCACCCTACAAGACAAGTGTTATCAACCCACTTCACAGATGAGTAATTAGACCTCAGAGAGAATGAAAAGTTGCCATAAGTCACCAAGCTTGTCCTAGATCGAAACAGACTAAATAATGTGTGTGCTGACATATATTTATTAAATGTATGATGAATGATTCAAAAGTGTAAAAATCCCAGATTAAAAACTTCCTACAGAGATAGCATAAAAATGGCCAACAGACACATGAAAAATTACTCAGCATCACAAACAGGAAAATGTAAGTCAAAACCACAATGGGAGACAACTTCACACATACTAGAATGACTATTTTTAATAAGATAAGAGATAACAATTGTTGGTGAGGGTGTGCAGGAAAGGAAACACTATTGGTGAGAACGTAGATTGATGCAACCATTATGGAATATAGAAAGGAATCTCCTAAAGAAATGAAAACTAGAACTACCATAAGACCTGAAAATCCTTCTTCTGGGGAAATACCCAAATGAAATGAAATTGCTTCTTCATAAAGATATTTACACTCCATGTTCATTGCAACATTATTCATAATAACCAAGTTATCACAGCAACCTAGGTGTCTATTCATGGGCCAATGGATGTAGAAACTATAGCATATATACAATAGAATATTATTGAGCCTATAAAGGAGGGTGTCCTGTCATTTGCTACAACAGAGATAGACTTGGGAGATTAATGTTAAGTGAGATAAGCCAGGTACAGAGACAAATATTGCAAGGTCTCACTTAAATGAGAAATCATTTTTTAAAGGTCAAATTTATAAATGTATGGAGATACAGTGGAGAAACAGTGGTTTCTAGGGATGAAACTGGGGAAGAAATGAGGAGATGAAGGTCAAAAGATAGAAAGATCTTGTGTGCACCATGAAGACTATAGTGAATAACAGTATGTTGTATTCAGGATTCTTGCCAAATGAATAGATTAAGGCTGCTACAGGGAGTTAAAAAAATGATTAACTATGTGAGATGACAGATATTAAATTATTCTACTGCATTAATTATTTTACTATATATATGTATGCTATAATAACATGTTCTTTGCCTTAAATATACACAGTGATGTTTATTTTAAAAATTTATAAAATAGATGCTTTATACATCAAGTATGTGTCTGTTATATGGCAATTGGATACCTGAAGTTTGGTGAAGAAAGGGTATGAAGTGGCAGGAGTATGTATTTTGGTAAAGCCTGAGATGGTGTGTATGTATGTATACGTTTGTGTGTGTGTGTTTATCATTTGCATAGATATATACATAATTATTTAAGACTGTTAGCCTTGAATTCACTTTTACTCTTTATGATACAATTTCTCCTTCCCTGCAAAGGTGCTTTGAAGCACAGGGGCCATTTCTTATTTATCTCTGTGTTCCCAATGCATTTTGCAATGATGGTATAATGTAGGCACATACTAAATGCTTCTTAAAAAATGGAAATTTAACAAAGCAATTTCATCATTAAGGTAGTCCATAGCATTGGAGACTTAAGACTTTTGTCCCTAACAACTTAAAAAAAACAGTATCAATAATAGGAAAAAATTTTTTTTTTGAATTCCAAAAGTTTGATTGAGGCTTTTTAACTTACAGGAATTAATCTGTGTCAATATGATAGTTTTGAGTCAGGCATTATGGATCAGAAAGCATAATTTGAGAACTTAATACGCATAGGCAAGAAATATAGCAACAGTTTCCTTGAAGTCTAACATTTGTGTTTAATCAACAAAATAGACAACTAAATTTGTTCAGGCTAAAAAATATATTTTATAAATTTTATGTAAATGGACAATTATTACTGATATTCATGTATTTACATATAAGGGTAATTCAAACAGTGGACAAAGGGAATTAAAGAGTAAGTTTATTACTTAGTAGAGAGTTGATCTTCTGTATATAAAGATAATTAAAAATGAATCTTAGGAATGGGGTGGAAGAGGGAGTAGGAGGTGGGACAGGAGTGGGGGTGGGAGGGCAAATATGGGGGGAACAACCGCTATCATCCAAAAGTTGTACTTTCGAAATTTGTATTTATTAAATAAAAACTCTCTATAAAAAGAATAAGTTTATTTTGGTGAAATTTTAAAAATCCATACATAGTTTTTTTTCCACAATATCCATTTCCATGAACTTTTTAAAGATCCTTTGTATATTTATTCAGCAGGTTTTGTTATTGACCAATATAATTGTGTTATAATTTCATTTACACACATATGCCCCTCTATGTTTGCCTCTGCAACTCAAAATGATGCTGCCACAATATAAAACTATGAAGGTTCTCCAAATGTTGTCCTGTTTTTCAATTTATGTGCTCTTTTGTTAATATAGGAAAAGGCAGAAAATGGATGAAAAACAAAAAAAAAATCCATAACCTGAAAGTCAGGAAAAGTTTAGAGCTAAGCTTTTTTGTAAGTATGACAATAGCATAGGTTGACAATTAAATACATTTTTAAAATTTCCTATGAGATGTTGAAGATGCAGATCAGATCTCACTGCCAGTATTTTATTTCATATTTACGTTTGTCTGTATACGGAGAAAGTAGGATGTGCCCAAAATCCTAAGAGGCTAAGTACCCAGACTGGATATGAATGTGGGTGACTTGAGTACCAAATCCCATTTTTATGTGAAAAGGCATTTCACATTTTAGAAAAAAATGAACATGATTCTGTACTTAATGGGTCCAATTTCAGTAATTCCTGAGCAAATAGCAAGAGAAAAATTCAGTTCATAACCTATTAATTAAGAATGGAAGTTGACTTTTGATAGAAAACCTTATACAATGTATGATACAAGTATACAATTATTAAAGTCAGAGGAGGACTTTATGAGAGAGTGTTTTTCTCTTTATTTTTTAGAGGACACTTAGTGTATGAAACTGGGACTACCCTAGGAGTAATCTCGCACAGAAAAGTATGCAGCCTCAGATAGCCCACTGAAAGTTAGGCTCTCACACACAGTTCTAATGTTTTCTTAAATTAATACTTAAGCCAAAATGTGGATGTGATGGATTTTATGTATAAATATTTGAAATATTTAAATTATTTGGTCTAAGTTTTGTGTTCAAAGTTTAACTCTGACATTAAACTGTATTTTGTTGACACAAAGTGATATATTGAATTATTATAAGACTCTGGAAGTCACTTGTCTGTCATGGGACATTTATTATTATGGAACAGGATGATATATTGTCAATTTCATAGAAAACTCTTATATTTTGAATTTTTGATGTTTAAAACTTAATTTCACTACCTGATACCCATGGAGTGGTTACACTAAAGTGATGTGGAGATGGGTAATTGGAAATGAAGAGGTTAGCAATAATCTAGTTGCTCCAGATGAAAAATAAAGAGGTGTCTTTGATTTTGTCTAAAAATTCTCTACATTCTGCCTTCAAAATAAGTACTGTGATTCTGTTGATTTCTTTACATCTCTAGCCACCATTTTCTGTCACCTGAAATAGCGCTGGCTTCTTGCCTCTGGTCTCTCACTTTAGATACCCTAAAATTCATTCCCATATAGGGTCCGAAAAATTTTTTTAAAGTGCAAATCAGATGGTGTCACTTCTTTAAAAGCCTTCCATGGTCTTATTTATAATGGTGTAAGCTCAAAATATTTCAAATATTAATGAATGGACGAACAAATAGCCATACATTTATGTAATGGAATTCTTTCAGTAATCATTAAAAACTAATATGTGACAACATGGATGAGTCTGACAGTCGCTGTGCTAAGTGAAAGAAGCAGGACACAAAAGTTACATGATTTCATCCTGGAAAAACGATAGGATTGAATATTGGAAGAGTGACTGCTAGGGAGTGCAAGACATACAGGAATTTTTTGGGGTGATGAGAATGATCTTTGTCTTTTTTCTTTTTTAAAAAAGACACATATGTGTGTGTGTGTGTTTATGAAGTAGAGAGAGAGAGAGAGATTCTAACTGCTGGTTTGGAGGTGGAGCATCTGGGACTCGAACTGGCACTCCTATGGGGTGATAACACTGCAGGCAGCAGCCTAACCTGCTGCACCACAATGCTGGCCCTGGGATGATTTATTTTTTGACTATGATAGTTCCACATCTTTATGCATTTGTCTATAATTATCCAACTGTTAAATGTGAAAAGGGTGGATTCTGGTATAATCATATACTATATGTGTGTGTGTATATATATATATATATATATATATATATATATCTGAGTGTATGTGAGAGACAAAAACCCAATCCCATATAGTGCGCTAATTATCCTCCTATAAAAAAGTAAGAGCATTCTGCCATTAAGTGTCTCTATATCACTCTGAGAATTTTCTGTGTTGTGTAGTGTAGGCTATAAAAACTTTTATCTAATTTAAAAATGAAGCTTAATGAAGAATGAGATGGGAGAGGGAGTAGGAGCTGGGATGGGAGTGGGGGTGGGAGGGTAGATATTGGGGGATAAACTGTTATATTCCAAAAGCTATACCTATGAATTTTATATTTATTAAATAAAAGCTTTCTGAAAAATAAAAAAGAGCTTTTATCCAAAATTATATATAGATGAAGTAAATTATGTGTCAATAAATAAGACTTCAAAAGTTTGAAAAAATTCTTCTATGGCCCCTCTTGTAGTTGGACTCAAACTTCACCGCTCTGTGTGTGACATGGAAGATGCTTTATAAATTTGCTGCTTCCTGCCCTTCCCCTCATTTCTTTGTCTGCCTTACATTGTTTTAGGTGATTTTCTTATATGTTTGATATTTATTTAAAAACAAATCATTAGGATTCATGAATAACACTTAATATTTATTGCTGAAGATTTAGAGTATAAAATTATTTATTAGTAATTCATTATCACAATACCTATATTTTCTCTTAAAAATTTAAATATCTACAAAATCTCTGTATCCATCAAAGTAGGCATTCTGATTTTCATTTAGTTAGTGGAAATGGAAAAGAAGAGACAGTAATTTTAAATACTCATTATGATGTTTATATGCCTTCTGTCAAATGTGATGTAATATGAATTTATGCTATACTAATTAATCAAATGATTTTTGTACTATTAGGTAACAGGATAGCAAGGTACCGTTTTTCACTTTACAAAAATATTGATTAAATCTCATTAAATAAAATGCTCTCCCATTTTATCTACAAGCATAATTTAACATAGAAACATTCAATTGCAAATAATTTGGAAATATACCTTTTTGTATGATCAGTGTGACCCAAGGCACTAACATGCAGAGGGAACAATTTATAAAGGGATGAAGACTATGGAAAACAAACATACCAACATACATTATATTCAGTTCTAAGAAACATGTACTTTTCTAATTGGGAAACATAGAGAAGCAAAAATTCAGTTCACATATGCCTAAATCAAATTTGAAAAGCTTCAATAAATGCGTTAAAACACATTCACATAAATCACTAAAATGTCATCTTAACAAAACAAGGTCCTGTCTGTTATCTAACAGTGTGCCTCTTCACATTGGTAATATTAAATACTGTGCACCCCAGGAACATGTCAGGGCTAGATAAAATTTTTAGCTTATGTGAGAATGAGCAAAAATGTAAGTTGACTCAACAGTAGGATTGTGAGCCTGGAATTCTGTTTCTCAGCTCACTGTTTCCTTCCTTCCTGTCTCCCAACGACTGCACTTGAAAGCCTGCCCACCCTCCAGCCCTCCCTTCTGTGCCTGCTTATTACTTCTCTCCTCTATTCTTCCCTCTCTACTTGTGCTCCTTGATTATGATCAAGGTATGAAGTTTCCAGTTTATGACTCTAGGATATCTTAATTCTGAAACTTTAGCTGCCCTGCACAAATGTACTAACTGTACTGATTGCTAGCCTGAATCCCAGAATTTGTTTGTTTTGCTAGCTAATTTCCTTTAAAAGTATCCAAGAACAGGATAACATTAGTCAGAGAACATCTTGTGCGGTGATGCCACATCCATCACTTGACTAAGAGCTTGTTTTCAACTTTATGAACCAGCAGGGTGACCTTCTGTTCCCCAGAGGACCTAAAAGGCATTGGGCAAAGCTCTGTCTCTTGAAATAGCTCCTTGGTGTTACAGATGTTCAGGTGACTGACGGATGGTTTCCCCTCTCTGTTAGACAGCTCCTGGGAAGCTCTAGGATGTGACTTTAAACTGCAAAGACTCCTGGGAAATAGGTTTGCTATGGTATGATCTCAAGGTATCCTTGGCCCAAAGTTCTTCCAGCAGGTCTGATAAATTCTAGAGCCTCTTGACAAGCCAATTTGCTCTGGCAGCAAAAGCAGAGAAACGGAAGCAAGGGAACTAGCAATATGAAGACCTTCCTGGGTGTATACACAGCGTAGTGGTTCAAAGCCCCAGCTCCACGGCTGAGATTGCATGCAATTCTTAGTTTCATCCCTGCTGGCTGGAGGACCAGAGCATCAGCTTCCTCACTTACAGCAGCAATGATAATTATGATGATGATAATCGTGGTGATGACATTTCTCCAATGGAATTGTTGCCAATATGAAACTAAATTAACCTACCAAACACAACGCAAATACTAGCTAAATGTTATCTGTTATTGTTCCTAATGCAATTACATTGTTATTCTAAACCTTGGCAAATAATTTGGCCATAGCTGAATGACTGCTAGGGATTTTCCCATTTTATCATTTATAAGAATAATTTATAGAACAACTGTGATAAATATATATTAGAAGATAAACACATTGATAAATAGAGTTTTATGGTTTGTATAGAGAAGGGATAATTTTGTATTTAGGATCAATTGATTTTGCCGGTTCAGTTCTTTGTGAAATGTTGCATTTTCTTGGTTTTGTAATTAGATGTTTGTGTACTCATATATTGTTTAAATGAGGAGGTAACTTAAGAAATAAAGCACTATGTCTATTTCTAGGATGACTTTCTGTGAAAAATTAGATTAGGTGAGAAAAATAAAATTTCCTTAGAATTTTTTGGCATTTTGTAATCCTTCTTGCACAAAATGATAAAACTAAATAAAAAAAATCCTGTTTGTCTTTTGTTTCTGTGCATACATTTCTTTAGTAAATTCTCTGCCATGTGAAGAAAGCTAATTACTGAAAATATGATTTCCAGCAAATATTATTCATATGTTGCTTTAATATAAAATCTGAAATGAATTTTCAGTGAAAAATTTTAACTTTTATTATATCTACTTGCTGATCTTCTATTCTTGTTCATTATTATTTTTAATTGTTGCTATTATTATAAGAGCTGCCATGCACAGAAAATGACATATTGTTAAGTGCCGCCAAACACTGAACAAAGGTTAAGCAAAGTTAATTTATGCAAGAAAACACAAGCCAGAAAACCGGAGAGACCTTTTTCTATTTAATAAATACATTATTTGCTCAGGTCATTTTTACCTGCTGAGATTTTCCAGGCATCCAAATAATTGTTATTCTCAACTGTCTCTTCTCATGTCTTGCCCAAACTAAACCACAAAGGACAAGCAGCTCAGAGATTAGCGAGCGCTTCTCAGCTGTCCTAGAAAAGTGCTGTGAGCAAGTCTGAAGAGTTTCCCAGAAGCCCTGAAAGTCACCACAGCATCTCTTTGCAGAAAGAAACAGCTCTGGGTTAATGTTCCTCTGGGGCTCATCTTCCAGCCTCATGGTCTTGGGCGAGTTCCTCTTCTCCCTTATTTTCTCATATGTAAATAATAAGAGTAATACTACTTTACAAACTGTTTTGATGAGATACAAAGGAGATAATGTTTGCAAAAATGTTTGCCAAGTGTTAAATGATTATTCCTGTTAAAACTATTACTGTAGTTAAAAGCACGCCATGGTTTGAATTCTGTCTCTCAAACAGAAATAAAAACTGTACATACTGATCAGTGTTGTTTGGAGGGAGCTAATAAATATAAAACAGGTGGAGTAATTGGTCCATTTTACTGTTTTTTGTTGTTGTTGTTGTTACCACTAGCTTATTGATCCTCATTAATGGACATATTTTATAGGGATTTCAAGAGTGACAGACAAATGAGCTAAATATCTAAAAATACAATAAGAAGAATAACCACATGTTATTTATGAAAATGATCTTTATGTATGTGCAATGATGAAATCATTTCAGTCACAGAAATATTAAAGAGGTAATTTTAATCATTCATGTTTGTGTGTTCCTGGACAATCTCATGTGGGGAAAAAGTGGGATGATTTTAGAATCTGGCTTGGATTGAGAAGGATGCTTCTCATTGGAGGTGATTTTGAGTTACTTGGTGGAGTTTAACTTTCCTAACATCTTTAGTATGTAGGACATGTAATATGTGGTATTTGAATATTTAGAGATTTGTTATTTTAAGTTTAAAAAGGTATTTTAAGTATAAAATATAAAAACTTATACATTTCTTTTAAGATCAGGGAAAAGGAATCTTTTTTCCCTTTTAAAAAATTTTTGCTAATATAAATAGGACAGATTTCATGCATTTCATAGGTACAATTCTAGGAAGATAACCATATTTCTCTCCCTCTCTCTTTCCCTTCCTTAAGCCCTCTCCTTCCTTGCTTTATTTTTCTTAAAATTTTTGCAAAAACATAATTTCAATCCATTTTAGTCATAGGCTTAAGGTACCACTAACAATAATATTCAACAAGTAAAAAGTAGAAAGACCACAGCTCCACAGAAGTATAAACAAGGCTATAAACAACAATCAAATCATAAGATATCAGTTTTATTCCGATGCATTTTTTGGTATTCTATATTAACTTCCACATATCAGAGGAAAACATATGATATTTGTCTTTTTGGGACTGGCTTATTTCACTAAGCATAATGGTTTCCAGTTAAGATGAGATGTGAAAGAGTAGATTTATTTTGCATTAGACAACCAGATCAGTGATCACAGATGTTAACAGGTGGGGACAACAAAATCAATCCCAGTCAAACTATATCTCTAATAAACCTGAAAAATGCTAAAGTGGATATTCCATAGCAGCATTTCTCAGAATCTGTATTAGGTGTTCTGAGAATCTTTAAGGATGATGATAGCATGTTTGCTATTTTTGTTCATATTATTTGAACATTGAATCTATTTCTTGAGGAGTTAGTTATAGAATATATTTTGGGAAGTAGACTGGATCATTTTTTCTTTTTGGATCTCTTTTTTTTAAATGAGGGGAAACAATATTCATCCAAATCCTAGGATGGCATATGAGTTTAGAATTCTCTACTGTGTTCCCACTTTGGTTAATTCCCCTGGGGACATTCTTGAGATGCTAGCTCACCAGGCAATTTCTAAGGAGAAAGGATGTGGCTCCTGGTGTCCCACAGAGTAGGTCCAGAAAAGTACTGTTTTCACCTTTCTGAATGTCTGGACTTGAAGATGGAGAACTAAATCAGAGTAGTATCTGTAAGTCAGGAATTTTGCCTAATGGTTAAGACACCAGTTATGATGCCTGTTTCCCATACTGGAGTTCCTATGTTGGACATCTGGCTCTGATTCTTGACTCCTGCTTCCTGCTAATGCAGACTCTTGGAGGCAACCATGCTGGCTCAAGTAATTGGGCTTTTACCACCTTGCAGGAGGTCTGTGCTGAGCTCCTAGCTCCTTGCTTGGTGCCCTCATCCAACTTGTGGGCATTTGGGGAGTGAACTAGCAGATGAGATGTTTCTCTCTCTCATCTCTCTCCTCTTTTTCTCTCCCTATCCTTCAAATAAATTAATTAAAAAATTTGAAAAAAAATCACATTTGTGATTTAAAGCATAATGAGGAAGAGACAATAAATAAAAGTTTATGCTCACAACACTCTTGAAACTTTGAAATATTATTTTAAGGAAGAATTAGAGAAATCAATAAATAAGATCCCATTGATATTATTTATGACAACTATTCCTATTACTGGTTTTTATTTGTCATCTTCCAGGAAGAAGGAAATCTTAAATGAAGATCCTGATTTACTTTTATTTTGCTTTTGTTTGGCTCGCTTTGGTCTTCCAACCTAAATGCTATTTTGGGCCAGATGATTCTGTGTTGTGGGGCCATTCTGTGCACTGTATGAAGTTTTGCAGCATCCCTGGCTTCTATCAACCAGTGCCACTAGCACCTCATCTCCCCACCTGTGGTAACCAGAAAGCTTTCCAGACATTGCTGTATGTCTCCTGGGGACAAAATTTCTCTAAGTGGACAAGCATAGGTCTACACCTTTGCCATAATTCCATCCCCCACCCCATATTTTGGTATTAAAAGATGAGTCAAATTGAAGGTCATTATGCTATGCTTGTATACGTTCATGCAACTAGATTACAATCTTATAAGATTGCAATCAGTAAGATTGCAATCAATAAGATTGCAAATAATTTCAGGAAAAATAACAACTCTGCACAGGATTTTTTTTAGTCATTTTTCTAAGTTTCTGTTTAGAAGTATGGGATAACTTGCTAACCTCCTGTTAGGTGATTCATTTCTCATCCTCTGCTCTGATTGCGGTCCCTATTAAGAAAGGTATTAACAAAAACTTTTAATTTTTTGTCTTAAAATATTTAAGAGGGAAATTGTTAAAGCTGTGGCTTAAAATATCCCCTGACTGGTGTTAGCTTCCTGGAATCAATAAACATTAATCATTTAAATAAAAAAGTCATTGTCAAACATGTTGCTTAAAGCTATAAACAAAACAGAATGGAATGACATATGCTGCCTTGTCGATTTTATTTCATACTTTTACATTCTTTTGGGCTATAAATTCACACCTATTTTTTTTTCTCTCTCAATAGTTTTGATCTTTTGTGTTTGCAATTCTGTTGCAAAACCAGAAATGAAACACCCTGACAGGTTAGAAAAGACAATGTCTACAAAAATAAGCTTATGGTTTTCTATTACAATGAAGTCTAAGATTGTGAACTTCAAGATTATTATTTTAATTATTAGCTCCATCTCTTTGTGTTTTGAGTCTCCAGGATTGAATTATTCTCTTGAAATGAAGATGGTAAATTTTAAAATTTATATATTTATACTGGATTTGAAGAACTCTGTAAATAAAAAAAAGGAGAAATAACTAAAATGAAAAAGAGTATATATCCTGGGACCATCAGTTCGATTCTTAAAGCTTATATCCATAATGTACTCATGAAATAACATTTTGGTATAATGTCTTCAGTTTAAGAAATCAAATATAGCTTTTTTCTAGTTCAAAATAATCTAATTACTGTATGGATGGAAAGGTGAGCCCTAATGCGATCTATATCTTAATTTAATAGAGGGAGTATTATCTTCCTTTTACTTTCCAAAGTTGTTTTTAGAGTACACAGTTTTAAAATGATATGAAATAGGTTCACCATCTAGTATTCTTAGAACCTATATTAGACTTGAATAATAAAAAGCTTGAAGTCCATTTTTGAATTTTACATATGATTACATTTAAGTTAATCTTTTTAAAAAATTTTCCTTTTGTAAAAAAGGTACTCTGTTACCTCTGTCAGATTACATTAGAGGATTTGGGTGACATTCTTGTACTAGAGAAACTACATACAGGCTCTGTATTTATGCAGCCACAATGGGCATAATCCTATTTTTATGAAGAATGAATAGAATTGGCTTAAAATGAAAATAGCTTCCTGAAGTCACCTATATTCTACTTAGTCCAGTTTAAAAAAAAACTTATGATCTCATTTCAAAATTTTAAATTAGATAAATCAACACAATCCTTTGCCAAAGACAAGAAAGATTGTAGCAAACAAACAAACAAACAAACAAAATATCAACTGTGATCTGACAAGGTAAAGGAAGTAAATGATTCAAATGGATTTCTTTTTGAATATACATTTGCTCATCTTTGCTCAAAGGTCAAACACTGAGAATTATTCTGTAATAAAAATGGTGGCTATATGACCTGTTGTTTAATGCTTATTTCTAAACTGGTTTATAATTATCAAATTAATCTCAGAATATATTAAAAACCTATTTGCACAGCCATGTACAAATGAAAAAAGAAGCAGAGCACTTTACCTGCATTGATACAAAGCATTGCATAACAAGTATTTGTTTTGTAGCTATTGTGGCTTTGGGAACAAGTAAATATAAACAGCAGGAAACACAAATACAGAGTCCCTGCAACTGGAGGTTGTCAGGGAGCAGTGTGGTGGCTTTAGGAGCTGAATTCTGCTTCAAATAAGCTTTGTTTCAGTATGCGTAAGAGGCTTTGGCGCTGTATCAGACCTCTGGGGCAACCACTCAGCAGGACAGGGATTATCCGCTGGTTTACTATGGTCTGAGCTTCCCAATTCATAGAAAACTTGCCTCCCTGTCATACTCCTGCATTAACTCACTAGGTACTAACTTTTCCATCTATATATTTTTTTCCTTCTAGGATTTTAGGTTTTTTGACAAAAAAAAATAGTAACAGATGTTAATTCAGAATCTAAAAAGCATTTAATGAACATGATTGAGACTACGCCAAACGTTAGACATCTTTAGATAGCAAGAAGGAATAACTATGGGTAATTTTACAAGCTGAGTAATTCCTGTTTTCTGAAATTGATGTTTCTTTTTTTATTGGTGGCCCTACCAAAAACATCCTAAGCACAAATTGACTGTATTTTAGTTGTTCATTCAAAGTTCCAAATATATTTCCATTCTAACAATGAAATGCATTCTTCTTTCTTTCCTTTCTTTCATTTTTTTTTTTTTTTTGAGGCTTGACAGAGTTAATTCCATTTAGCTGTGGGAAGACTATGCTGTGGTGGAAACCCCATGGTTATTCCAAACTGCATGACCATCAAAGAACCAGATTAGCTTTGCAAGAAGGGAAAGGAAACGGTGTACTTCCTGTCTCTTAATAAAGCTAAGATTACAGAAGTATTTAATAACCATTGTGGGTTTTAATAGGAAATTGTATGAACACTTTTGGTAATTCACTCAATCTATGGTTACCATTGAAGATTGTTTTTGTTTATGCTAGCTTAGATATCTAGAAAATGTTGTAAAGTCGGGATCCTATTACGCCTAGCACTGCTAAGTAATCAACTATAAAGACATAAAAAGTTTTTTTTGGATATCTCATTTGCACGGAGAGGAGTGAGTTGCACCACAGCTAAAGAAACAACAGCTATTGTTTTATAAGCACTGCAAAGGCAATAAAATGTGGATTCCTTATGTAGGTCCAAATGTAGCAGCTGGATTTGGCTTTATGAACCATGAAAAATAGTTCCCATCTGGAAGTTGATGTTGAATAAAGATGCAACAGTAAGACAGCATTTACACAAAAGATTTTTTACATGTCTGGCACAATTGTTGGTGGTTTCTAGTTCTAATTGGGAAATACTAATTGAGGATCAATGAGTTTAATATTGAATACCCAAAACTTGTTTAATCTTGGTATGTTGTTTTCTCCTTTCATTAAGAACAAACTGAGTGATAGCAAAACGGTTTTTAAAGTCTCTCAGGAAAAAATTAGCGCTTGGTAGTAGTTATATAATCATAAACAGTTATTTATTCTGAAGTTAAAAGTTCACTTGGTAATGGTGGTAAATTCTTTACTTACTGAGAGATGTCTCATGATGTGTGCAATCTACCATTTATAATACATTATATTATAAAGTATTAATTTTCTCTTCAAATTAATTCTCTATAAAGACCTGTATGTATAAATGTTTGAAATTACATACATGATCTGGGCCCTCTAAAGTTATTTTACTAGTCATTTATTTAATAAACATAAATTTTGAAAGTACAACTTTTGGATTATAGTGGTTTTTCGCCCGGTAACCACCCTCCCACCCGCAAACCATCCCATCTCTTACTCCCTCTTCTATCCCATTCTTCATTAAGGAGGCACATACTCAAATACAAAATAGATATACAACCAACTTCTAATTTTATAAGAGTGGGATAATGCTTGTCAGCGTTTCTCTCTGAATTTATTATGTAAATTGATCCAAATTATTGCTTACTGCTAACTCTTTTTAGTAGATATTTTGCATTTAGCAAGGACAGACAAAATTTGCCCCCTTTTGCAGTTATTTTGGACATATTAATATTGCAAAGCTGAATAAATTGACAATATTTATAGATTATGATAGGAATTGTATCATTTGATTTAGATCCAGATTTTTAGGTTTAAATTTAATAATGCTGTTGTTTAGATTTTGGTATGTTGATCCTTAAAAATGGATATATTTTGTTATTGAAGTCCTAGTTCTTTTTATTTTAAATTTCATTTTTGAGTTTTAATAATTTCAAATAAAACTAAGCCAGGTTCAGGATATTTGCAAACTGAAAATTGTTTTCTCTCATATTTTGTGGTTCTGTAAAAATGCCACAAGGATAGAGATAAATAGAAGTTGTGATACTATGAAGATTTATTAGAAGTTGACAAAATTTATCAGATAATTTTTCCTAAATGTTCTTTCTTAAATTCTTATTTGTAAATTAATATATCAGTATAAAAGAACAGTAAATTTTGGTGTTATTTTCTTTTGTATAAAATTATTTTTGCTTGTGATTTTAATTTATATTTAGTTATTTAATATAAGATTATAAACAGTAATAATATTCAGAAAGTTAAAGAAAATTTTAAGTAAAAACAGATAATAATTGCTATGCACTCTGTAGTATGAGTTCTACCTATGTGAAAATAAAAAAGCAAGCCACTGTATATTTTACCCTGTGTCCTATTTTTCAAAAAAAGATTTATTTATTTATTTGAAAGGTAAAGTGACAGAGAGAGAGAGAGGAAGAGAGAGGAAGAGATCTTCCATCTGCAGGTTCACACCCTAAATGGCTGCAACAGCTGGGATGGGCCAGGTTGAAGCTAGGAGCCTGGAACTCATGTATCTGGTGGCAGTGACTCAAGTACTTGGACCATCTTCTGCTACTTTCTCAGGTGCATTAATTAGCAAGGAGCTGTATCAGAAAAAGAGCAAATGGTATTCAAACCCATACTGTGATATGGGGTGCCAGCATTGCAAGTGGCGGCTTCAATTGCTGTGCCACCATGCAGGGCCCACTTGTCTTATTTTTATAACTATCCAAAATATTGATCTGTTAGCTTGCTTTTTGCCAAACTACAAAATATCATTTTAGGCTTTAAAAATTGTATGATTAAAGTTTAAAGGATAAATGAATTTTGTTAACTATAGGAAAGTACTTTTGATTTCCCAATATAATTAAGCATGTATTTATTTTAAAACTGGAAAGCCAAGAATGCTTTTCTCCATTTTTAAGAAGTAATTCTGCTTTCCAGAATTGTATTATTTGTGCCTGTGCAGAGATAGGCCAAATGTTTCTTATCCAGTATTTTCTCTTGAAATGACAGCCTTGAAGATGCAGCTGAAACTATACATTCCATAAATCCCTTCCTTACTTTTCCAGTATAAACCTTTTGGACTTGCAGAACTGGTATTGTCTCAATCATTCACTGGAAAATAACATATATATGTGACATTATATATTTTATAGTCTTCCTTTATCTATAGCAGATTCATTACATGAACCCCAGTGGATGCCTGAAATTACAGATAGTATGCATTCCCTACAAGTATATGGCATACTGTTTTTTTTTTTTTTTTAAGATTCATGTATTTAAAAAATACATAACGCAGAGGCAGAGAGAGAGAGAGGTCTTCCATCCACCAGTTCACTTCCTAGATGGCTGAAATGGCCAGAGCTGCACCGATCTGAAACCAAGAGCCAGGAGCCTCTTCCAGGTCTCCCACGCGGGTGCAGGGGCTCAAGGACCTGGGCCATCCATCATTGCTTTCCCAAGCCATAGCAAAGAGCTGGATCAGAAGTGGAGCAGCCATAACTGAAACCAGTGCCCATATGGGATGCGGGCACTGCAGGCAGTAGCTTTACCTGCCACGCCACAGCACTGTCCCCAAAGTACTGTTTTATGTTTTTGTTCTACATACCCTGCAGCATTACCGCATAATACCAGAGTTCATCTGTTTTTCATGTTTTATGTCCTGAGATTCCCTTTGCTCATTGCCTTTGCACTTTGGTGCCATTATAAAATAAAATAAAAAATATTACTTAAAAATAGCGCTACGTTGTGGAGGGCAGTTACCATCAAGTGACTAACAAATGGGTAGCCTATACAGGGTGGACACTCTGGAAATGGGAATGAGTCACATCCCTGGAGAGACACAGCAGGATGGCATATTTCATATTTCAGAAACTTCTGAATTGTTTATTTTTGTAATTTTGCATTGAAGATTTTCAGAACTTCTAGATTATTATTGACTACAGGTGACTGAAATCATGCAATCTGAACTACAGAGTAAGGTATTAAATTTCAAATTTTTATTTACAACCTTCTACTTTTTAGATTTTCATGCAAGTTAATTTTGTGTCTCTAAGTACACTATAACTTTCCTCAGATCACTGCATTTTTTACAATTTGATAGCTCTATATTCATAGTTCTGTATATGGCACACACCAAATATTTTTTGGTTGTCCATCCTGAATGAAACATTGCATCAGGTATTTTGCCCTTTTGATGACACTGGCACTGAATGGAGACAATTTTGGTTCTCGTAATGAGAGATGAAGTGGCGGAACTGGGAGTAGGGGTAGTGGTGGGGGGAGGGGAGCAGGTGCAACTTTGTGTTGGTGGTAGAGGGTAGCTATGCTCTGAACATCCCACTTCCACAGGACAGCCCACCTGCTTCCTGGGTATTCTCAAATGAGTTCCCTGGATACTCACTCTTCCATCAATTCTTTGTTTTTTTCCTTCTGGGATTTTAAGTCTTTTCAAAAATCATAGAAAAAACAGAGTAGATTCTGACAACAAAGAATTATATAAGGTAAAGTTTCAGTGGTACAAAAGTGAGAAATCCTGACTTACCTCAGATCTGCAGTAACACAGGTAAACAATAAAATCCCATAAAGTGTCTTTGACACGGAAACACATGTATACCTTTGTAAAAATCTAATCAAGATAGGTACTTTTGGCTGGCGCCGCGGCTCACTTAGCTAAACCTCCGCCTGCGGTGCCAGCACCCTGGGGTTCTAGTCCTGGTTGGGGCACCGGATTCCGTCCTGGTTGCTCCTCTTCCAGTCCATCTCTCTGCTGTGGTCCAGGAAGGCAGTGGAGGATGGCCCAGGTACTTGGACCCTGCACCTGTGCAGGAGACCAGGAGGAAACACCTGGCTCCTGGCTTCAGATCGGTGAAGTGTGCTGGCTGTGGTGGCCATTTGGGGGGGTGAACCAACGGAAAGGAAGACCTTTCTCTCTGTCTCTCTCTCTCACTGTCTAACTCTGCCTGTCCAAAAAAAAAAAAAAAAAAAAAGATATGTACTTTCTTCTTTGTCCAACATTTTACTTAATATCTTATAGAATGTGAAATATTAAAAAGTTTTTCCCTATATAAGTCATATTCCTTTCCTTGAATATTTATTTAATGAGCAAATATTCCACTATGTAGATTACACCTTTTTGCCAAATAGTTTCTTTTCAGGTTTGAAATCCTAGGAAATTAAGGAAGAAGAATCTAATAGAACAGTCATAGAACCACAGGTGTTGTCACTAAACAGAAACACAATAAAAATTGAGGCACTTCGTTTGTTTTGCACATTTAAAAACATGATGATTTCAGCATTTTATAGTCAAATATGTTGTCTGATTCTGCTTCCCCTAGTCTGAATTCTACTCTAGTCCTATCTTATCTTCCTTACAAATACATAGCAAATATTCCATTAAATGTAATTGTATTTTGGGTCAGCTATCAATTTTTAGAGATACAGGTTCTTTAGAATAATTGCTTTTGAGGGATTACAGAATCACCCTTTGAAGAGTGAGGGAGTATCGGCTCCATCTAAGGACGGTGGTTTGAGATTGGAAAGCAAAGTTTTGAATGCAGCATTGGATTCTTACTTAATTTTGGTTTTAGGCCCAGTCACCTCATTCCCTCAGCCCCACACCCTGAGACTTGAGTCAGAGTCTTGGGGAAAGGAACTGTCATGACAAGCTTGGTCTCTCCAGTATGACTAAGTTCCACCTTTTTTTCCTTTGTAACATAGTGCAACATGAAGTGGGACGTGGAAAGAGACCATAATGTAATATTCACATATTTCTGAATATTTCCATATTATGTTTTTTCTTATCAATACTTTAAGGTTTATTTAATTTGAGAAATTAGAAATAACAGGAATCAACTTCTACATTATTCTTTTAAATAGCTTTCTATATTAGCTTTTGGAATTTGTTTCATTCCTCCATGAATACAGTCACTGAGAAATTTTAGTAATGGTAATTTCTTACCAAAATCTAGCTACAAATTTTATGCTATTCTATGTTCACATTTTAAAAAAAAGTCTTAAGATTTTTTTCTTAGGAAAAAATGATCAGTGTTAGCTTTGGAAGGCTAAGTGTGCAATTTACATTATACAGAAATTTTAAATTTATAGTTCTATCTTCCACTCTAGAAAAAACTACATATTCTTTACTAGAAAACAAACTGTTACAACATGTTTTAAATTTCAAAGTAATAAACTTATTCCCTTTGAGACAGTTCTTGATTGTTAAGACACTGTCACCAGAAAATCATTTATGTATCCTATTCCATAGCACCAACTTTTTAAAAAATGTTTTAAAGAAAGCAATTTCAAAAGACACCATACAAGAAGCACATTTATTCAGAAACTAAACTTTTATAACAAATGTCCATGTCTATCTCCAAGTCCTGTTTGCTGTTTTTAGATGATCATCAATTTCTTTTTTGTTTTCCTTTCTCTCTCTCTTCCTTTCTGGAATTTTCTTCTGAAATTCTCTATTTTTTTCAAAACATTGACTCATACTTGGAAAAGCAAGTTGTTTTCATAAAATTCTTTCTAATAGTATTTCTCCCCTCTCCAGTTATAATTTCATGTCTATGATAAATGCATATTAAGTTGTCTTTAAAAACATATGTCTCTATTTTGAATTTACTTTAAAAGAGAAAGACCAGTGACTGACTGTGGTGGTGCTTTGAAGTGTGGTGGCTATCATTTATCATTCTAATTGGAGATAGAGACTACTGTTAAATTATACAAAGTAATCCCTTACACATGGAAATGACTCATCATTTTGCAAATAATTTGTCTAGCTCCTAGTGAGTCTAGTTTGACCCAGTCAAACAAAAATGTGAGTGCAGAAAAACAAAATGGACATCAATGATCAATGATACTAATTTTCTTTTTTTTTTTTTAAAGATTTTATTTATTTATTTGAGGTAGAGTTACAGATAGTGAGCAGGAGAGAGATAGAGAAAGGTCTTCCTTCCATTGGTTCACTCCCCAAATGGCTGCAGTGGACAGAGCTGCCCTGATCTGAAGCCAGGAGCCAGGAGCTTCTTCCTGGTCTCCCATGTGGGTGCAGGGGCCCAAGCACATGCGCCATCTTCCACTGCTTTCCCAGGCCATAGCAGGGAGCTGGATGGGAAGAGCAGTAGCTGGGACTTGAACTGGTGTCCATATGGGATGCCGACGCCACAGGCAGAGGATTAAACTCTGTGCCATGACACTGATCCCTCAATGATACTAATTTTCAAAAGGAGTTAGTATTTAGGCTATAGATGCAAAAAGAGGTTGAGAGTAATGAAAATTATGTCATCAGAGTCAGGGTAGAGATACTCTATCAATAAAGTTCCTGTAAAAAATTTGAAGACAAACAAGTAGAGAAAAGTTTTAAGTGATAGATATTATAGTAACCCCTAAATTAAGCTACTTTTTTTGTTTGTACTATCTTTAGTAAGTTCATATATTCTAACTGTCTTTTCTTTTTTTTACATGTGTTGCTTCCAGCCATATTATGAACTCCTTAGGGTAGAGTTTGAATTTTGTTCTTTACATTTCCTGAGTTGAATGGCCTGACATAGCAAGTGTGTTTATTTGAACAATCAGAAAACATGAAAATACATGAAGTATACATGTATGAGTTTTGGCAAGTCATAACTGAGTTTTGAAAAGTCTTAAGTTTTTCCAAGCTACTAAACAGCATAGAAATAATATAACAAACATATAGCCGATATATATGAATGTAACAGATGGTGACATTTGGCCATACTTGCTTCCAGTCATCAAAAAATTTATCTATTTATTTATATTTGTTTGAGAGACAGAGACAAAGAGAGATCTTCTGTATGCTGATTCACTTCTCAGATACCCACAGTAGGCAGAGCTGGGCCAAACTCAGGAGTAGAGAACTCAGTCAAGGTCTTCTATGTGGGTGCTATGATCCTAGTAATTGAGCCATCAACTGCTACTTCCCAGAGTGCGCATTAACAAGAGGCTAGATTGGCAGCACAGCTGGGACTTAACATCCAGGCACTCTGATAGAGGATGTGGGGAACTTAACTGCTGTGCCAAAAGTCCATCGCTTCAAATCGTTTTGTAAAAGTAGTTAAAATTTCTTTTTTACTTTCTTCCACCTCTTTCACTTCCATTCCTATCCAAATGCAATCATTGTTCTAATATTGGTATGTTTAATTCCTTTATTTGCTGCATATAAGATATAATCTGTAAATAAAGTAGTCATTTTTTTAAAAAAAAGATTTGTTATTTATTTGAAAGTTAGAGTTACAGAAAGAGAGGGCAACACAGAGAGAAAGAAATCTTCCATCTACTGGTTTACACTCTAGAAGGCTGCACTGGCCAGTGCTGGGCCAGGTGTAAGCCAGGAGCCAGGAGCTTCATCCATGTCTCCCATATGCTTTTAGGGGCCCAAGCATTTGGGTCATCTTCTGCTACTTTCCTAGGTAATTAGCAGGGAGCTGGATCAGAAGTGGAGCACCCAGAATATGAACTGGTGCCCCCATGGGATGCCAGTGTTGCAGGTGGTGGCTTTACCTGCTATGCTGCAATGCTGGCCCCCAAACGGTATATTTTTCCATCCTTAAAATTTACCTAACTGACATTGCATGTGTCCTTTCACATCTGGTAAATTTAAAGTGTATAAAATAGAATTTTGTTGTTATTTTAATTCACATTTTTATTCCCCTAATGCCTGGTAAAATTGATCAAAGAAAGAAAGGTTTATTGGCCCTGTAAAGTTTTTCTTCTGTGAATTGCCTATTCATATACTTTTACCATTTTTGTTCTAAAAAATTCCCTTGAGTTATATGCATTGCCAATATCCTCTTCTTGTCTGACTTGACTGTAAGTATGTATAGTACTGTTTTTGTACTTTTAAATTGAAATTAAAAAAAATTGAAAATTGAATCTCTTATGTATGATAGGGGATACTGTTTTACTTAAACATTTGCATACCATGAGTGTATAATTGTTAATCTATGTTTATTGTTTTCTTATTTAAGTCTTTAATACATCTGGAATTTATTTTGGTGTATGGAGTGTGTTAGAAGTTTTATTATTTTGTTCCTATGGATAACCAATTTTCTTGGCCTTTTTCCTTGAGTACATTCATTATGGTGTAATGCCACATGCAAAATCCCCATATGTGTGTGAGTTTCTTTCTTGACTTTCAGTCCTGTTTCACTGATCTATCAATCCTTTTGTAAACACATGCCACACAATTCAAATTAGTACATTATTACATTATATCTCAACATGTACTAGAGAAGTCTACCTTTTGTATTAGCCATTCTTAGACTTTTGCTTTTTCAAATGAATAGGATGAAATGCGTATTAAATCAAATCTTAGTAAATTAAAATTTTGATACTATTTGCATTGAAACCGTTCAATTCTGCTCTATTGAGTCTTTCCATCTCAGAACATCATACATGTCTCCAACTTTTAAAGACTTTCTAATGTCCTTCAAATTTGATTATTTTCCTCTTTTTTTAGAAAAAATATTTTATTTATTTGAAATGTAAAGTCTTAGAGAGAGAGAGAGAGAAAGAAAGATAGATCTTCCATCCACTGATTCACTCCCCATAAGGCTTTAAAGGCCTAGGCTGGGTCAGGCAGAAGCCGGAAGGCAGAATCTTCATCCAGATTTCCAACATGGATACAGAGGCCCAAGCAATTGGGTCATCTGCTGCTGGTTTCCCGGGCCATTAGCAGGGAGCTGGAATGGAATAGGAGTAGATGGGACTTGAACCAGTGCCCAAATGGGATGCCAGCGACACAGGTGGAGGCTTAACTGGTTATGCCTCATCACCAGCCCCAGATTATTTTCTTTATAAAGACCTCATTCTTATGTAGTTAAATTTATTACCCAAAGCCTTATTGATTATACTGGCATTATTAATGATTTGTTTCCTACTTTAAAAATAGACAGAGATTCAGAAGTCTGGGCTCTTGATCTAAATTCTTGAGTTCAACTCCAGGGTCTACCATTTCCTAGTTGTATCTCCATTTATTTATTCTAAAATGTAACTCATTAAATAGGATTGTTGTAAACAGCATTTGAGAGAATCATATATAGCACATAGCACTTAATATAGTTGTGCTATTAGCATTTATATTTGTCAATTTTTCATTACTTTAAAATAGTTCAGAGGAGCTTCTTGGGAAGGAAAGGTTAAACTCAGCTTCATTTGGGAGGTTCACAGTTCAGAACTGGGCAACTCCGTTGGTCTGGCATTGGAGAGGGGCTGGCCACGGTGGAGCAGGTGTGGAAGAGCAATCACATGGTGTGCCAGAGAACAGAGAGCTTCTAGATAATAACCCACACTCTGGTGAGAACCACCTTCTGAGGACAAGCCCCTGGTGACCAAAGGCCTTCTACTAGATCCACTCCTTAGACTCCATGATCAATCCTTCCATTAACTCTTAACACAAAACTTCAGAGTCTAAACATCTGCATGAGTTTGGGGAGCATGTTTTGTTCAATCCATAACAGTGCTACTATTCATACTCCTTAGCTTTGCTGTAATAAGGGTTAATCTTTGTATTATGTTTTTGTGTGCTGATCTGCAGTTACTCTTAGATTTTTCTTATAGAAATCGTAATGCATGACTAATAACTATTTTCACCTTTGCTTTTTATACTACTTATTTCTTTCTCTTGCCTTTTTGTGCCGTCTAGGGCTTCTGAGAGTTTCCTTATAAGCTCATTGCTACTCCTTTGCTTGAACACGTTAGAGTTTTAGAAAATATTTCTTTCAGTTTCCAAATTTTCCAATTTCTTTTGCCAATGGTTTAGGACCTAAAATTTGTAACCTACTCTTTCTGTTTATTTTAGGTATTTAACAAGAAGTGCAGTATATGTCAAGCTTTCCCTTTTACCTATAAAGTTATTTCTCTCTCACATCTACCTCCTTAAATCCCACCAGTCTTTAAGACTCAGTTTAAGTGTATCTCTTCATGAAACCTTCTAGTTGGAAGTAACATATCTAGTCCCATACCCCTTAATACTTCATCAGAATCTCTCTTACTTGTATTTCATCTTGACGTTTAGAGTATTTAAAAATCTGAAATAAAAAATTATTTATTTTTTTTGAGAGAGAATGCAAGCTCCCATGTGCTTGTTTATTCCCCGAATGCCCATTCTGGGGCTTAGTGAGCCAAAGCTGTGCGCTGGAAACTCAACCTAGGTTTCCCCCATGGGTGGTGGAGACCTAACCCCGTGAGCCATCACCATTACTTCCCAGAACCTGCATTAACAAGGAAGCCAGAATCAGGAGCCAGAGAGAGGAACTGAGCCCAGGTACTCCAGTGTGGTACACAGGCATCTTAATCACTGCCAATATCCCACATTATGGGTTCTATACTTGTTTTATCATCCCCACTCAGATCCTAAGTTTTTTTTAATTAATTAATTTGACAGGCAGAGTTACAGAAAGGCAGAGGCAGAGAGAGAGAGAGAGAGAGAGAGAGAGAGAGAGAGAGAGAGAGAAATAGCTGTAAGGGCTGGAGATGTGCCTATCTGAAACCAGGAACCTAGAGCTTCTTCCTATTCTCCCATGTGTGTGCAGAGACCCAAGGACTTGGGCCATCTTCTACTGCTTTCCCAGGCCATAGCAGAGAGCCGGGTTGGAAGTGGAGCTGCCAGAACTCTAACGGGTACCCATATGGGATGTTGGCACTGCAGGTGGCAGCTTCACCCACTACACCACAGAGCCAAACTCAGATCCTAAGATTTTTTTTGAAGTGAGGATCAGCATTTTTTTTGTTCAAATTTATTTTCCTGATCTCAGGTGCAAGCAAAATTTGCACCCAACAACAAATGACAAGCAATAAGTAAGTGATATTTTGAACTGAATGCTAAAATGATCTCAAGTTTACTAGAGAAGACTGTAAAGGAGAAATACCTTTATCCCTTATGATAGCTTGCTATTATTTTTAAAAAATGTGTGTGACCATGAGTATAAGTGTATTTCATTAATATTCTGCAACAAAGTAAGAATTTGACTACCACTGTGATTTTTGATTAATTAACTCTACTAGAACTTGTGACAGAATGGAAAGACAATACAAGAGCACCCTCATGGGGACAACCAGGATGCACAAATAAATGATATATTTCTCTATTTAATAGAAAATGTAACAAATTGTTCAGTTTTATTCTCTCTAGCTAGATCTGGACTGTTTTAGGGATTCTCTTTGGAGAAACACTTTTAAAAATATAAGTGACTCAGATATTTGTAAATATGATGCTTTGATATTTCCTCCCCTTTTTTTAAACTATAGGAGGAAGTCTCTAGTGGGACATATATTATAGTGATTCCTGTCATTATTCAATGTTTGAGCTTCCATAGTTGCTTCAATCCAAATAGATTTGTCCCTTTGGGATCTCCAAGTTCTCAGCGTCTAGACCAGATGTCATTATAAATAGAAAATAGCTGCCATAAGTGGTTGGCCACTTCTTCTTTGAGAAGAAATAGAACCCAGAGTCTTATTCATGAGCCACACTGAAGTTTTATTTAAAAATGTTCTACATATACACATGTAAGTAACTTCCCAGTCTTTAATTTCTGTCATCTCTGTTTATAGAAAGTTGATCTCAACTTTATTACTCAGTATATAGCTGCAGAGGTGTGCAGGTTTCTGCAGGCCAACATCTGCTCCTGGAAGCAAGGCTTCCAGCTTGCATTGCCTTTCAGGACCTTCCTTTAGGCAAACACCTGGAGGTAATCATCTGCAGATGCCCGTCTGCAAGCAGATGTATAGGAGGAGGACAGCAGCATTTTAAGCCATTAGAACAGCTGGGAGGAGAGGAAAATGAATGTGTTCTGCTTTCCTTTGTGTCACGTAAAACTCCCCAAAGAGCATTCTCACCTGGAACCCATTTTCCTTCTCCTCCGGTCTTGACTTGTTCTGATGGGGAAAGCAATTTGCCTCACTCATCCTTGCAGGTTAAGAGAAAGTTCTTCCTTGACTTCAGTCACCTTGGTTGAGACTGTTGCTCAACAAGCATTCATGTATTAGCCTAAAGTGATCTACGTGAGGGGTCACCGCTAATCCTGTTGTTACTCTAATGTATGGTGTCTAGTACAGGTCTAAAATACACAGAGGCACAGTGTTAATGATCTCCAATTTCTGTCTCCAATGTGGCTGAAATCTTAATGTGGATAATTCTATTTATTATTTTCAAAAATTTCTAAGATCTGGTCTACTATTGAGATTTTGTTTGGAAAAGTAGTCTCTCATTTGATACATACACTGCTTGAGAAACATATTAAATTTTCTTGATTGAATTACTTTTAATCTAAGCAATATGTTGATCGGGCCCAAAAATTCAGATACTAAATAACAAAAAAATAAAAGGAAAAGATACTGGTTTTCTGTTCCATTCTTCCATGCCTTCAATCTCAGGGAACCATTTTAATTGCTTCTGTTTGAGTTCCTCTCTTATTTAGCTCCACTAACATCAAATAACACACAGATACCTCTAATTTCTTGTTTGGTCTGCTTAAGACAACATCCAACATGGGAGATGAGAATTAGCTCACACAATCTTATCTTTCTTCTTTCCCTTCCCTATTTATTAGCTGTTTTAATGGCTTTAATTTTCATATTTAGATACAGCCTAATACATTGACAGCTGTTTTTATTTTTCCATCCACTTTACTATCTAAGCCCACAATCCCTAAGTCTGTCTCTCAAATTATCTTAGCCAAAGCTGTTAACCTTTACTTCTGTTTTTAATATTCAGATAACATTTACGTTCTGTTAGGCCAAATTTGGTGACATTTGCATGCTGTAAATAAATTTTCTGTTTTGACTATAGGCTCAGCCTAAAAGGTGAAGATCCAGAAAATTAAATTTACTTTGCTAGTAAGTAAATAGTTTACTACAGCTATATTTAGTGCCTAGGCATATCTTTGTTCTAAAGAAACAGGCATTCTTGGTATTAAAGCTAAATTGGAGGTAGCATTTGGTCTAGCCATTGAAATACTTCAGTTACAATACTGACAGTGAATAGAATACCTAGGTTAGAGTCCCAGCTCCGGCTCCTGGCTTCAGCTTCCTGCTACAGCAGACCCTAGAAATCAGTGGTGATAGTTCAGGTTGTTGGATTCCTGCCACACACATTGTAGACCTGGGTTGAGTTCCCAGCTCCTTGCTTTGGCCTGGCAGCCCTAGGCATTGTGGGCATTTGGGGGAATGAATTGAATGGGAACACTTTTTCTCTTTGTCTTTAAAATAATAAAATATTAAAATAGATTCTTCTAACTTCTAACTTAATTGTTCCTTTTTTTAAAAAAAAGATTTATTTTTATTTGTTTGAAAGAGTTACAAAGAGAGTGGAGATAGAGAGAGAGGTCTTCAATCCACTGGTTCATTCCCCAGATGGCCACAACAACTGGAGCTGAGCCGATCCAAAGTCAGGAGCCGGAAGCTTCTTCCAGGTCTCCCATGCAGGTGCAGGGCCCAAGAACATGGGTGCAGGGCCCAAGGACTTGGGCCATCTTCCACTGATTTCCCAGGCTATAGCTGAGAGCTGAATCAGAAATGGAGCAGCTGAGTCTTGAACCAGTGCCCATATGGGATGCCATTGCTTCAGGCCGGGGCTTTTTAACCTACTCCGCCACAATGCCGGCACCTATTGCTTCCTTTTTGTTACAAAATTTTGTTTTTAGTTTTTTGGAGTAAATATTAGATAAAATAAACATAAATGTTTTAAGTGTACAATGTAAAGTTTTGGCTAATACACATTTTCAGAGAAAGCATAACCATGACAAAACATAGAACATTTTCATTACTCCAGGAAGTTTCTTGAGAGGCAACCACTTTCCTGATGTTCTTCACTGTGGTTTAGTTTTTTCTGTTCTAGAACTTCATATAAATGGAACCAGTGTTAGTCTTTTGTATCCTTTCTCCTTCTCTCAGCATTTCTGTGAGATTCATCCATATTGTTCCATGTACCAGTACTTTAGGATTTTTTTTTAAGATTTATTTATTTATTTGAAAGGCAGGGTTACAGACAGGCAGAGAGAGAGAGAAAGAGATCTTCCATCCACTGGTTCATTCCCCAAATGGCTGCCATGGCCGGAGCTGCACCAATCTGAAACCTGGAGCCAGGAGCGTCTTCCGCGTCTCCCATGTGGATGAAGGGGCCCAGGACTTGGGCCATCTTCTGCTGCTTTCCCAGGCCATAGCATAGAGCTGGATCAGAGATGGAGCAGCTGGGTCTCAAACTGGTGCCCATATGGGATACTGGCACTGCAGGCGGTGCCTTTGCTTGTTACGCCACAGCACCAGCCCCTAGCCCCTAGTTTATGACTTTTTAAGTTCGTTTTGTTGCTGTTGAGTTTCTTGAACTCTTTATATATTCTGGATATTAATTCTTTTATCAGTTGCATAGTTTGCAAATAATTTTTTCGCACTCTGTTGGTTGCCTCTTTACTATTCTGGGTGTTTCTTTTGCAGTACAGAATCTTCTCAATCTGATGTAATCCCAGCTGTTAATTTTGGCTTTGACTCCCTGTACCTCTGGGGTCTTTTCCAAGAAGTTGTTGCCTATGCCAATGTCTTGCAGAGTTTTCTAATAATTTGATGGTATCGGGTCATACATTTAGGTCTTTGATCTATTTTGGGTTGATTTTTGTGTAAGGTGTAAGGTAGGGGTCTTGCTTCACACTTCTGGATGCAGAGATCCAGTTTTCCCAGCACCATTTGTTGAAGAGACTGTCCTTGTTCCAGGGACTGATTTTGATCCTTTGTCAAAGATAACTTGGTTATAGATGTGTGGGTTGATTTCTGGCATTTCTATTCTGTTCCATCTGTTTTTGTGCCAGTACCAGGTTGTTTTGATTATAATTGTGGTTGGTGGACAGCCTTCACATGGGGCACTTGCATCCCATATGGGAGGGCCCAAGTTCAACTTCAAGTTCATGGTCTCTGCCACCCACATGGAGACCCAGATTGATTTGCCTGATCCTGGCTTTGGTTTAGCTCAGCCTTAGCTGTTGCAGACATTTGTGATGTGAACTAGGAGATGGAAGATCTTGATCTCTTACTCTATCACTCTGCCTTTCAAGTAAATAAAAATATATATGTAAACATTTGAAAATAATGTCATCAATGTAAACATTTATTGAAGATTTCTATTCTGTTATGATTGTAAATTATGTAGTCTCTTTTTAAATTATTTTAAAAACATTTGTTTTAGTTGACTAATGTTTGTGATATAAAAGAAAATATCTAGGTTCTGGGTCCATCTTTTATTAATCTTATCTTTATGATCAGTTATGAACTTAAACTGATCACTTTAACTAGTAAAGTGGCATTGGTACCTGCAACTTAATGGGATTTGGATTCCCATGTCAAGTTTTTAGTTTTACTCTTTTGGGTAAGTCTGAGGGAGCATGTGCTGAAGTATACAACTCCTCCCTCTCTTATTGTCACTCTCATTTTTTAGCAGGGATGAATTTTCAGTTAAGTTTAAACACCTAAGAATAATTCTGTTTTAACTGAAGAGTTCCACTAATGATATTAAGTAGAAAAAGGAAATACTAAAAAGAATAAAATAGTAAGTTGTTCCTTGACAGGACAAGGGCTGATCAAGTCATTGTTTCTCATAGCGTCCATTTCACTTTTAGGTGTTCAGTTAGTTGTCACAGATTAGGGAGAACATATGATATTTGTCCTTTTGAGACTGGCTTATTTCATTAAGCATGATGTTGCCAGATTCCTCCATTTTGTTGCAAATGACCGGATTTCATTATTTATTTTACTGCTGTGTAGTATTCTATAGATTATATATCCCATAATTTCTTTATCCAGTCTTCTGTTTATGGGCATTTAAGTTGTTTCTATATCTTAGCTATTGTAAATTAAGCTGCAAAACACATGGAGGTGCAGACAGCTCTTTTATTTGCCAATTTAATTTTCACTGGGTAAATTCCAAAGAGTTGGATGGCTGGGTTGTTTGGTAGGATTATATTCAGATTTTTGAGGAATCTCCAAATTGTCTTCCATAGCGGCTTTACCAGTTTGCATTCTCACCAACCATGGATTAGGGTACCTTTTCCTCCATGTCCTCGCCAGATTTGTTGTTTGTTGATTTCTGTATGTAAGCCATTCTAACTGGGGTGAGGTGAAACCTCATTGTGATTTTGATTCATATTTCCCTGACAGCTAGTGATCCTGAACATTTTTTCATGTGCCTGTTGGCCATTTAGATTTCCTCTTTTGAAAAATGTATGTTTAAGTCCTTGGCTCATCTCTTAAGTGGGTTGTTCATTTTTTTGTGGTGGAATGTCTTCATCTCTTTGTATATTCTGGATATTAATTCTTTATCAGTTGCATAGTTTGCAAATATTTTTCCCATTCTGTCGGTTGCCTCTTCACTTTCTTGACTGCTTCTTTTTTAGTACAGGAGCTTCTCAATTTGATGTAATAATATTTGTTAATTTTGGCTTTGGCTGCCTGTGCCTCCGGAGTCTTTTTCAAGAAGTCTTTGTTTGTGATAATATCTTGAAGGATTTCTCTGATGTTCTCTAATAATAATTTGATGGTGTTGGATCATAGATTTAGATCTTTAATCCATTTTGAGTGGATTTTTGTGTACGGTGTAAGGTAGGGGTTTTGCTTCTTACTTCTGCATGTGGAAATCCAGTTTTTCTAGCACCATTTGTTGAATAGACTGTCCTTGCTCCAGGGATTGGTTTTAGCTCCTTTAGCTCCTGGATGTTTAGATTGATTTCTGGGGTTTTTATTCTGTTCCATTGGACTATCCATCTGTTTTTGTACCAGTGCCACGCAGTTTTGATTATAATTGCCCTGAAGTATGTCTTTAAATCTGGTGTTGTGATACTTATGTCTTTGTTTTTGTTGTGTAAGATTACTTTAGCTATTCGAGGTCTCCTGTCCCTCATCATCATTTTTTCTAGATCTGAGAAGAATATGTTCGGTATTTTGATTGGTATTGCATTGAATCTGTAAATTCCTTTTGGGAGAATGGACATTTTGATGATATGATTATTCCAATCCATGAACATGGAAGATTTTTCTATTTTTTGTATCTTCTTTTATTTCTTTAATGTTTTATAATTCTCATCATAGGGATCTTTGACATCTTTGGTTAAGTTTATTCCAAGGTATTTGATTGTTTTTGTAGCTATTGTGAAGGGGATTGATCTTAGAAGTTCTTTCTCAGCCATGGCATTGCCTGTGTATATAAAGGTTGTTGATTCCTGTTAGTTGATTTTATATCCTGCTACTTTACCAAACTCTTCTATGAGTTCTAATAGTCTCTTAGTGGAGTTCTTTGGATGCTCTATATAAAGAATCATGTCACCTGCAAATAGGGATAGTTTGACTTCCTCCTTCCCAATTTGTATCCCTTTAATTTCTTTTTCTTGCCTAATGGCTCTGGCTAAAACTTCAAGTACTATATTGAACAGCAGTGGTGAGAGTGGGCATCCCTGTCTGGTACCGGATCTCCATGTGAATGCTTCAATTTTTCCCCATTCAATATAATGCTGGATGTGGGTTTTTCATAAATTGCTTTGATTGTTTTGAGGAATGTTCCTTCGATACCCAATATAGAAGGCATATACTTCAACACAGTAAAAATCATGCTGAACAAGTCAGGAGCTAACATCCCATTGAATGGGGAAAAGCTGAAGACTTTTGTTTTAAGATCTGGAATGTGGGGCCAGCATTGTGACACAGTGGGTTAAGCCTCTGTGTGTGACACCAGCATCCAATGAAGGTGCTGGTTTGAGGCCCAGCTGCCCCACTTCTGATATAACTTTCTGCTAATGTACCTGAGAAAGCAGTGAGAGGTGACTCAAGTGCTGCGGTCCCTGTACCCATGTGGGAAAACTAGATGAAGCTCCTGGCTTCTGGTTTGGCCTGGCTCAGCCCTTGCAATTGTGACCATTTTGGAAGTGAACCAGGGAAGAGAGGATCTCTATATCTATAATTATTTTTTTCATTAAATATTTTTATTTATTTATTTGAGATGTAGAGCTACAGACGATGAGAGGGAGAGACAGAGAGAAAGGTCTTCCTTCCACTGGTTCACTCCCCAAATGGCTGCAACAGCCGGAGCTGCACTGATCCGAAGCCAGGATCCAGGAGCTTCTTCCTGGTCTCCCATGTGGGTGCAGGGGTCCAAGGACTTGAGCCATCTTCTACTGCTCTCCCAGGCCATAGCAGAGAGATGGATTGGAAGAGGAGCAGCTGGGACTAGAACCGGAGCCCATATGGGATGCTGGTGCTACAGGTGGAAGATTAACCTACTGCGCCATAACGCTGGCCCTTCTATCTATAATTCTGTCTTTCAAATGAATAAAATAAATCTCTCTTTAAAGAAAAAATCTGGAACTAGACAATGATGCCAATTTTCACTACCTTTAACACACTATTGGTAGTCATAACTAGAACAAATAGTGAAGAGAAAAAAAAAAAGTGCATCCAAACTGGAAAGGAAGAAGTCAAATTGTCACTGTTTGCAAATGACATAATCTTATATATAGAAAACCCCAAGATTTTATATATAGAAATCCCAAAGACTCCACTAAAAAGCTGTTGGAAGTAACAAACAAATTCAGTAAAGTTGTAGGCTACAAAGTAAATGTACAAAAATCAGAACTGTTACACATCACTAGTAAGTCATCCTAAAAATAAGTCAATAAAACAAACTCATTTCCAATAACTACACGTACCAAAAATACTTGGGAATAAATGTAACCACTGAAGTGAAGAAGTGAAGGATTTATACAATAAAAATTATACATCAGGGGCTGGTGCTGTGGTGCAGCAGGTTAAAGCCCTGGCTCCGCAGTGCCAGCATCCCATATGGGCACCAATTCAAGTCTGACTGCTCCATACAGTGCTAGAAAAATTGAATGTATACATACAGAAGAGAGAGATTAGACTCTCAACTCTCACCATGTACAAAAATCAACTCAAAATGAACGAAAAATTAATATGAGTCCTGAAACTTTTGCTATATTAGAAGAAAACAGAGAAAGCATGTCAGGAAAATGGAATAGGCTAGGATTTTCTAGAGGAGATCACAAAAGCACATGAAACAAAAGCACAAATAGAGACATGGGATTTCTCCTCCTTATTCGTCTCCTCCTCGCCCTTACTCTCCTCCTCCTGCTCCTTCTTCTTGCCTCCTCTCCATCCCCCTCTCCCTCCCTTCTCTTTTTTTTAAAAGATTTATTTGTGTATTTGAAAGGCAGAGTTAAGAGAGGGAGAGAGACAGAGAGAGCTTCCATCTGCTGATTTGATCTCCAAATGGCTGTGATGCCTGGGGCTGGGCCAAGCTGAAGCCAAGAGCCTGGACCTTGTTCCTGGTACCCCACATGGGTCCAGAGGGCCTCTGCTGCTTTCCCAGGCACATTAGCAGGGAGTAGGATCAGAAGTGGAACAGCTAGGATGGAACTGGTGCCCATATGAGATGCTAGAATCACAGGCAGCTGCTTTACCTGCTATGCCACAACACCGGCCCCGAGTAATGTGATTTCATCAGCCAAACTATAAAAATTTATCACAGCAAGGGAAGCAATCAACAGAGTGAAGAGACAATTTATTGCATGGGAGGAAATATTTGCAAGGTGTATATCTGACAAGGGGTTAATTTTAGACTGTATAAGGAACTGAGCAATTCAATCACAAACTAACAACCCAATTAAAAAATGGGCAGTAGGTATAAACAGATATTTTTAAAAGACATACAAATGAGTAACAGTTATGTGAAAAAAGTGCTCAAGGAAATGTTCAGGGAAATGCAAATCAAAGCCACAATACCATGTTACCTTATTCCACTAAGTGGCCGTTATCAATAATACAAAATACAATACGTGTTGGTAAGGATGTGGAGAAAACACTTGCACATTGTTGGTGAGAATGTAGACTATTTCAACCATTGTGCAAAACAGTATAGAGGTTTCTCAAAAAACTGAAAACTATATGATGCAGCAATCCCATTACTGGTTATATATGCAAGAGAAATGAAATCTGCCTGTCTGCATTTCCATGTTTATTGCAGTACTAGTTAAAATACCCGGGAAATGGAAACAATCTAAGTGTCCACTCAAAGGTGAATGGACACTGAAAATGTACATATATATAAAATGGAATATTATTCAGCCATAAATGTGTGAAATTCTGTCATTTGCAACAACATGGATGAACTTGTGCTGTTTATGTTAAGTGAAATAAGTCAAGCACAGAAAGACAAATATCACTCACATGTGGAGTCTGAAAAATAGGTAGTCTCATGGGAGTTAAAAATATAACAGTGGTTATCAGAGGCTGGAGATGGAAATGGGAAGGGAGGATTGGGGTTGATTAATGGGTACTACACTATTGCTAGATAAGAGTAAGAATTTCTGGGGTTCTATTGCATAGTAGAGTGACTATAAAAATGCTAATGTACTGTGCATTTCTGTATTTACAAAAATGTAGAAGATAGGATACTGAATGTTTTCTCTGTGAAGAAATGTTAAATGCTTCAAAGGATAAATATATTTATCCTAATTGCCATGAAGAAGCTATGCCTGGAATCTAATATTCTTTTGCACCAAACTAAACTTACCACTTAATTTCATTTTTCATGAACATTTTGAATAACTTTATAAAAATGGTCAATAAGCTTAAGAAAAGATCATCCACATCACCAGTTCTCAGAGAAAGGCAATCAAAGCCACAAGGAGACATCATTTAATGCCCATTAGAATGGATACTATATAAAAACCACTTGTTCTCCTTGATAGGTGACAACTAACTGAGCACCAAAAAGGAAACCTGTTAAAGTGAAATGAACACTATGAGAAACGGTGACTTGATCAGCCCTCACCCTGACTGCTGATGAGCAAATTGATATGTTATCCCTCTTAGTATTTTTTTTGTTTGTTCTACTTAATACTTTTGGTTGAATACTGTAATCAATACACAATTCTTAAGTGCTGAAACTTAACTGAAAAGTGATAGCTGTTAAATGTAAGAGTGGGAATAAGAGAGGGAAGAGATGTGCAATTCGGGACATGCTCAAGCTGACTTACCTCAAATGGTGGAGTTAGAAACATGCCACGGCACTTAAGTGCTGAAACTTAACTGAAAAGTGATGGCTGTTAAATATAAGAGTGGGAATAAGAGAGGGAAGAGATTTGCAATTCGGGACATGCTCAAGCTGACTTATCTCAAACGGTAGAGTTAGAAACATACCAGGGGATTCCAATTCAATCCCATCATGGTGACCTGTACCAATGCCATCTCACTAGTCCCAGTGATCAATTTCTGTTCACAATTGATCATAATGATAGGACTAAGAACCAAAGGGATCACAGAAACAAGAATAGTGTCTGCAAATACTAGCTGATAGAATCAAAAAGGGAGAGAATGATCCAACATGGGAAGTGAGATACACAGCAGACCCATAGAATGGCAGATGTCCTAAACAGCACTCTGGCCTCAGAATCAGCCCTTAAGGCATGCGGATCCGGCTGAAAAGCCCATGAGAGCATTTCAGGCATGGAAAGCCAAGACACTCTGGAAAAAAAAAAAAAACCTAAATGAAAGATCTCCACGAGTGAGATCCCAGTGGAAATAACAGGTCATCAAAGGAGGAGGTACCTTTCTCTGAAGGGAGGAAAGAACTTCCACTTTGACCATGGCCTTGTCTAAATATGATCAGAGTCAGTGAACTCAGGGGGCTTCCATAGCCTTGGCAGCTCATGACAAGAACCTAGGTTGATTACTGATGCCATAAACAAGAGTGTCAATTTGTTAAGTCAACAACAGGAGTCACTGTGCACTTACTCCTCATGTAGGATCTTTGTCCTTAGTGTGCTGTACATTGAGATTTAATGCTATAACTAGTACTCAAACAGTATTTTTCACTTTATGTTTCTTTGTGGGAGCAAACTGTTGAAATCTTTACTTAATGTATGCTAAACTGATCTTCTGTATATAAAGAGAAATGAAAATGAATCTTGATGTGAATGGAAGGGGAGAGGGAGTGGATAAGGGGAGGGTTGCGGGTGGGAGGGACGTTATGGGGGGGAAGCTATTGTAATCCATAAGCTGTACTTTGGAAATCTGTATTCATTAAATAAAAGTTAAAAAAAAAAGCAAAACAAACAATGGGAAATGTTTATGAGGATGTGGAGAAATAGTAACCTTTGTACATTACTGCTAAAAATGTAAATGGTATAACTACTCTGGAAAGCCATATGGAGCTTCTTAAAAAAATTAAAACTAGAATTACCATATGATTCAACAAGTCACCTTCAGGATACATTTCCAAAAGAATTGGAAACCAGCCTTGAAGAGATTCATGTACCTCATGTTCATATCAATGTTATTCATAATAGCCAAAAGGTGAAAGCAACCCAGTGTCCATTGATGGATTACTGTATAAAAAAATGGTATACCTCATACAATGGGATATTATTCAGCCTTAAAAAGGAAGGCAATTCATGTTGACAATGTTACAACATGGATGCACTTTTGTGGAAATTATGTTAAGACAAATAAGGCTGTCAAAGAAAGGCAAATACTGCATGATTCCTCTTACTTGAGCTATCTCAAGTAATCAAATTGATACAGAGAGTAAGGGAGTCATGAGGAATTGTTTAATAAGTATAAAGTTTATTTTACAAAATGAAAAATTAGGGCTAGTGCTATGGCATAGGTTAATCAGCTGCCTATGATGCTGGCATCCTATATGGGTGCTGGTTCGAATCCCGGCTGCTCCACTTCCTATCCAGCTTCCTGTTGTGCCTGGGAAAGTAGCTGTGGATGGCCCAAATGCTTGGACCTCTGCATTAAGTGGGATACCTGGAAGAAGTTCCTGGTTCCTGGTTTCTGCCTGGCCCAACCCTGGCTGTTGAGGCTATTTGGGGAGTGAACCACAGGATGAAAAACCTTTCTCTTCTCTCTCCCTCTCTGTAACTCCACCTTTCAAATAAATAAATAAATCCTTACTAAAAATTACTGGAGATAAGTTGCATAAAAATGTAAATAGAGTTGACATTGATTAGGATGATAAGCTTCATATCATGTATATTTTACCACAATATTTATTGTAAATAAAAGGGGCAATTCTTGTAAAGTATGAAAAGTAGGATGTTAAATTTTTCCCTAGTCATACTTCTGAAGGGTATGAGATACCAGTTTGAAATGTGTTTCTCTTGGACCCAGTGAATGAAGCACAGGTGTATCTGTGCAACTGGAAAAGGGGGTTAATCTCAACGGTGAGGACCCACTCTTTGTGAGGCCTACACAACCACCTGCACTTTGACACAATCAACATTTGTTAGTGTGATTTTTTCCTAGGTGACATTGTATAGAGAAAAAGGATAAACCAGTGTCTATTATATTCTAGGCCTTGTGTCAACTGCTCTATAGACAATATTTAACTTGATCTTCCTCACGATGCTCTGAGCTGATCCTTTGATGTGCTTCTATTTTAACTGATTCTGGTCCTCATCACAACACAGCACACTGGGCCTCCCACCATTCATTAGGGCAGCGCTCATGTCGCATCTTCAGCACCAGAGTATGGGTTGGAACAGAACACACTCAGCAAATATTTTTCTGAGTAAATGAATATTTTAAAACTTATGGCACTAAGTGTCAAAAGAGTTAGACAAAGTCATGGACATTGTGAATGGTAGGACTATAATTTAAATTAAATTTATGGTTTTCCTTTTGGAAAATCCAGGCTGTGTGTCTGATTTTCTGCTAAATAGATTGCTCTTATATTGAGAAGCCAGGGAAGAACTGAGGACCATTGCTATAAACTAAATGAATCAGTGAATATAGAATTAGGTACCCAGCTCAGTGGATTCAGAAGCAAAATTAAGTCTGACATGTATAATGATAACAGTTGGCATTTGCAATAACTTTATGTGGCATTATGTGGCATTATATATTCATTAATTAGTCTACATAATACTTCATTATGTGAGTCTTCATTACTGAATTTTAAGTACCTCAGAAACAACACTGAATTAGCAATTAAACCAAGGCACATGAATAAACAGACACAATACTGCATTCTATGAAGTCAAAATGAACATTCATGTTGTTAGGAATCAGAATCGAGAAGTCAGGCTTTCTTCAAACTGTAAAGAGAACTATTTCACTCCTTCTTCTTTAGGGTGTTGTTTTCTATAAAGTAGCAGGCAAGTCAAAGAAGTATCCAAGTTAGTGAATTTCTTATATTTAAGTTATTTTTAAATTAAAGATTTATATTTTTTAAAGTTTATTTGTTTTTAAATCAATAACTATTTTTATTTTATTTAAAAGTTTTTATAGCCATAAAATTCTGCAAATTTATGGGGTGCTATGAGTTGTTTTGTTGAAGTTTATTTCTGATGAAGGAAATTATTTATTCATAATTTTATTATCTAGCATATTTTTCTATGTAAAAATCCCATTCTCTGACAATGAAACAAAGTATAGTCATGTATATAATATGCATTCTTCAATAATACTGAAACTTTCCAGATTGAGAGTAAAGTAAATTCAACTGTGATTAATATTTACCTGAAGAAAAGGAAATAGGCCAGGAGGGAAAAATCTTGGAGAGTGGAAAGTATGCTTTAAATACCAAATTTTAACCAAATATATACCAGATAATGAGTCTTTTTATGTCCTCGTTCCTGGGAGATAAATGTTGGAATAGGTATTTACTTTTTGCAGAAAGAAGTGGCTGCAAATCAAAGCATGTTCTAGTTAAAGTGGGAATTTGGGAAGAGTGAGGACTATTTTACATGTTTTTATTTCCTATAACAAAAGAGCTCCAGGAGGTGAATAAGCCCCGATAGAGCCTTAAGGTAATGACACAAATAACAATGGCAGGGGAATGGGATTTTCCTCTGTGAACTCTAATTTTCTCAGGGCTTTCCAGAAGCAATATTTTTGGAAACCTGGTAAAGAAGCTAAGAGTCTGGCTGTTTTCTTCCGGCTATTGTGGGAAGAAGGAGACTACTCAAATAGAAGTTGTGCAAAGCTCTGGCCCCTCACAGATCCGGTGTTTATTCACTTCCTTAGATGAGGAAAAGTTATCTTAAAATGGTTAGCACTAAAATGGTCCAAGTTAGTAGTTCAGCAGTCTGAACTATGAATAGTTGCTGCCTTTCCAAAAAGTAAACATTCTAAATGTTAATTAAGCAAAAGACATCCCTGCGGTATCAGAATCTTTTCTGGGGTGTGGCTGGCATACTGGTTACTTCAAGTCCTGATGGAAGACAGCACCTGCTGAATGGAGGAAATAGATGCATTAGATATATCTCAGGGCACACACAGCTAGGTGGAAGCAAGTAGTGCTTAAGACCACTCAGGTGACAGTATGGTGCCACCTCAGAAATCTGAATATAGACCTACCATGTGATTCGGCCATCCTACTTCTGGTAATTTACCCAAATGAAAAGAAATAAGCATATGAAAGAGTGATACTCCCATGTTTAGTGCAGCTCAATTCACTAAGGTGTGGAATCAACCCAGATGTTCATCATCTGAAGACTGGATAAAGAAATCATGGTATATACACACTGTGGAATACTACTCAGTTGTAGTATTTTTTTAACCTTATTTTTTGCAACAAAATGGATGCAGCTGGAAACCATTATACTTAGTGAAATAGGCCAGTCCCAAAAAGACAGATATCATATGCTTTCGCTGATCTGAGGAAACTAATAGAATACCTCAAATGTAATGTATTTGAATGAAATAGATGCTTTGAGACTCAAGGACTGTTTACAGCTCTTGTCTCTTCTGTTGAGGAATAGTGTTTTTCTTTTCATGCTCTTTGTTGAACTCTTTACCTAGTGTAGGGTTAACCTTAAGATCATTAAGTAAACTGAAAATAGATCTTTGTAAAAATTAAGAGTGGGAATAGGAGAGGGAGGAGGAAGAAAAGTTGGAGTGTGGGCTGGAGAGAGGGTTGGGTGGGAGGTATCACTATCTTCCTAAATCTGAACTATTAAAATTTAAGAAAAAAAAAAAAGAGCACTCAGATTGTGTGGAAATAATATGTCTCTTGATGTTTCTGACTCCAGCTGAAAGTGGATGAAAAGATGTCATTTTGATTTGGAGAAATCCCATGCATGCCAGTTTGGTCTTTAATATCACTCATGAAGCGGGAATATACAAGAGATAGCTCTATAACATTGCAAAAAATAAATAAAGTGGGGGTGGATACTGTGGCACAGTGGGTTAAGCTACTGCTTGAAACATCTGCCTGTCTTACTGGAGTGCCTGGGATGGAGTTCCACCTCTGTTTCCAATTTAGCTTCCTGCTAATGTACACTTTGGGAGGCAGGAGATGATGGTTCAAGGATTTAGGTTCTTTTTACCCATAAGGGTTACTCAGTTGGAGTTTCTGGCTCCTGACTTCGGGCATTTGGGAAATGAGTAGCAGTTGGAAGATCTCTCTTTTTCTCTTTCAGAAAAAAAAAAAAAGAAAAAACATAAAACTCATGTTAAAAATAAAAGTGTAGAAATATTGAGGATGATAGAATCAATTGTGAAACACTTTTGGAAAGGTTGAAAATAGAGTGGCATGTTTATTTAAAAATTGCCTTTTGGTTAGTGATAAAAAGTGTGAATGAAGTAAATTTGTAAGTAATTGATTCAAAACAGTGTAGTATACAGTAAGATGCACTATGATCTCACCCTTGTTTTGCTTGTACATGCTTGTGTTATTTACTTAGGCCAGATTCTTGTACTCTTTATGAAGATTTTTAATTTTTATCTAGATTTGAGAATTCCCAGGGCAAGATATGAATCAAAAACTTAATTTTAAAACTTTATGAGAAGAGAGGTTTGTCTTTCCACAAAATTAAATATTAAGCATTTTTTGATTGTTAGTTTAGAAAAAGTATTGATAGGTATTTTGAAGATCTTATATTAACAATGATGAAGCAAAGTGTGCTGTTCTGCTATAGCACAATCTTTTTGAGAATCAAAATCTAACTTCTATACATACTTTGATTCAATAAATTTAGTTATTAAAGTTTATTTTCAGGCAATGATGGGACAGATATAAAAAATGATTTTAAATGTTGGAATAGAAGTAACGTTCTAATAGTTGGCAAATAAATGTTTATAAATTAGTAAAATAAAATATAGTATATCTATATAACAGAAAAGTCTAATTATTAAATCTATTATCATATTTTTACATTTCCTGACAAGGAAAGCTCTGTTTAAAATATTTTTGAGTGAACTATGTAGATTAAAATGCAAGATTTAGATTGTCTATTAAAAGTATACATGTATATATTGATAAATATTTGGAATTATGTTCCTTAAAATGTTGAGTGAATCCTCCTTGGCAATGGGATTATAAGTGGCTTTTAATATTCATGCTCTTTGGTATACTCTTCTTTCTGAATTTTGTACAGTGAGTATATGTACAAAAATTCAGAAAATCTATACCTATTTTAATTTTGTAAAATAAATCCTTCTTAAATGTGCCATATATACTCTATTTTCCATACTAAATAAAAGAAAATTTTACCAGAATTAAGATACTTGATCATCTAGTGTTCTGTACTGCCCACCTCCCAATATTCCTCTGTGATGTTGATTAATGAATCTATTTTATTTGCACAACTTCTATGGGGTTTAAAGATTGAGTTTTGGGGAGTGCTTTTGGCTCAGCAGATAAGATGCTGATTGGGACATCCTTTTCTCATATCAAAGGGCCTGAATTTGAGTCCCGCTCCACTTCTCATCTAGCTTCCTGCCAATGTTTATCCTGGGAGGCAGCAGGAGATGGCTGAAGTACTTGGGGGCCCTGACACTCATGTGGGAGAGTCCTGGTTCCGGGTCCTGACCAAGCCTCTACTGTTGTTGGCATTTGGGGAGGAAACCTGTGAAGAGATCACTCTCGGTGTTTGTCTTTGCATGTGCTCTCTCTCTCTCTCCCCCTCTCTCCGCTTGCTGCTGTTTCACATAAAAATAGATAATGAATAAATAATTTTATTTTCCCAATGATACAAAGGATAAATTGAATTGCAAAGATTATTATTTTGATGTTGGTTCATGGGATGATTTAGACACAGGTGTATAGGACCAATAGACTGCAACCAAGGTTTTACTGTGGAATTATTAATTCATATATCTCCTTCTCATGGCCAATATCCCCAGTGAAAGTCATGTCCAAAGCAAGGTATTGTAGTTTATTTTTGAATTTTTATTCTTTCTTTCACCTTAGAGATTTTTTTGATAAATAAAGGAGCAAGTGCTTCAAGCTGTTGAAACATTGAATTCTTCTTTTTGAAGGATGCTTGTGTGCTAACAAAATTATAAACAGAGCATGTTTACTCCTAAAAATGTTTTAATAACATGGATGATAGTAACAAATTCCAAGATTGTAGCAAATGGAAATTCTAATGGATTTCACTATTTTTGAGCTCAGGGTCTTTCATTTGTCATATTTTTGCAGGCTTCAAAATTAAATATCCATTCTCTTGTGGAAATAAATGGAATGCTGAGAAAGCAGAAAATTGACCATTCACATTTTTTTCTTAAATGAGTTAATATTATGAATAACTGAAGCTGTCCCTGCAACAGAACAGTAGGTGTCACTCAAAATGAGTTAAATTCACTTCTATGATGTAAATTATAAAGTGTCATGACTAGACAAAGAATTCTGTACTTTGTTAGGCATACAATTTAATCTTTTAGGAAACAAAGAAATATTTAGCACTCTTTAGATATTTTTTAAAGGTTTATTTATTTTAAAGGCAGAGTTATAGAGAGGCAGAGGCAGAGAGAGAGAGAGAGAGAGAGAGAGGTCTTCATTTCACTGGATCACTCCCCAAACGGCCACAATGGCTCGAGCTGAGCTGGTCCGAAGCCAGGAGCCAGCAGCTTCTTCTGGGTCTTCCCACATGGGTGCAGGGGCCCAAGAACTTGGGGAATCTTCCGCTGCTTTCCCAGACCACAGCAGAGAACTGGATTGGAAGTGCAGCTGCTAGGCTCAATCCGGAGCACATATGGGATGCTGGCACTGCAGGTGGCAGCTTTACTCACTATACCACAGTGCTAGCCCCTATTCTTTAGATCTTATTTCATTTATTTTGTGGCATGTCCTTCAAAGAGAAATGTTATTCCAAAGTGAAAATGTATCAATTTGAGTTAGTTACTCAGATGATAAAGAAAATAATGAGTGATTCATGCTAATATTTCTGAGCTATCTGGACAATGTCATATTTTGTTTATAAAACTTTTATCCAAATTCTTTCAACTCATGGTTTTTACTAATTATTTCCGTGCTTATAATATACTATATCCTTATACCATAGTCACTTCTTTCCATATACATTGGACCATTTATTGTATGGCATTGGAGGAAATATTGATGACATGCTTTGAATGAAAATAGGGAA